>NW_028242595.1:0-92624 GCF_964263255.1 Lissotriton vulgaris
ATGCTAATTTTAGCTCTAACACTGATGATCCACCTACAAATGTGAACTGACGTTCAAAAATAAAACATTTGAAAACGGACCATTTTCCACATTTCTGAAGCATGACGTAATGGGGGGGTGTTATCTCTTTTGTCGAAAATCAGCCGTTTTTGCTCGAACATTAAATGCCTCCAAATGGTATTTAATTAACTTCCCGAGCCCCTGGAAGCATGAAAATCACTTTAAACATGCTAATTTGAGCTCTAACACTGATGATCCACCTACAAATGTGAACTGACGTTCAAAAATAAAACATTTGAAAACGGACCATTTTCCACATTTCTGAAGCATGACGTAATGGGGGGGTGTTATCTCTTTTGTCGAAAATCAGCCGTTTTTGCTCGAACATTAAATGCCTCCAAATGGTATTTAATTAACTTCCCGAGCCCCTGGAAGCATGAAAATCACTTTAAACATGCTAATTTTAGCTCTAACACTGATGATCCACCTACAAATGTGAACTGACGTTCAAAATAAAACATTTGAAAACGGACCATTTTCCACATTTCTGAAGCATGACGTAATGGGGGGGTGTTATCTCTTTTGTCGAAAATCAGCCGTTTTTGCTCGAACATTAAATGCCTCCAAATGGTATTTAATTAACTTCCCGAGCCCCTGGAAGCATGAAAATCACTTTAAACATGCTAATTTTAGCTCTAACACTGATGATCCACCTACAAATGTGAACTGACGTTCAAAAATAAAACATTTGAAAACGGACCATTTTCCACATTTCTGAAGCATGACGTAATGGGGGGGGTGTTATCTCTTTTGTCGAAAATCAGCCGTTTTTGCTCGAACATTAAATGCCTCCAAATGGTATTTAATTAACTTCCCGAGCCCCTGGAAGCATGAAAATCACTTTAAACATGCTAATTTTAGCTCTAACACTGATGATCCACCTACAAATGTGAACTGACGTTCAAAAATAAAACATTTGAAAACGGACCATTTTCCACATTTCTGAAGCATGACGTAATGGGGGGGTGTTATCTCTTTTGTCGAAAATCAGCCGTTTTTGCTCGAACATTAAATGCCTCCAAATGGTATTTAATTAACTTCCCGAGCCCCTGGAAGCATGAAAATCACTTTAAACATGCTAATTTTAGCTCTAACACTGATGATCCACCTACAAATGTGAACTGACGTTCAAAAATAAAACATTTGAAAACGGACCATTTTCCACATTTCTGAAGCATGACGTAATGGGGGGGTGTTATCTCTTTTGTCGAAAATCAGCCGTTTTTGCTCGAACATTAAATGCCTCCAAATGGTATTTAATTAACTTCCCGGGGTGAAGAAACCCTTTTTGAGAACTCAGAGTGAGTAAATTGGCCATTTTCATGCACTTTTAACCATTCCATAAATCTTGTGTTTTGGGCCCCTGGAAGCATGAAAATCACTTTAAACATGCTAATTTTAGCTCTAACACTGATGATCCACCTACAAATGTGAACTGACGTTCAAAAATAAAACATTTGAAAACGGACCATTTTCCACATTTCTGAAGCATGACGTAATGGGGGGGTGTTATCTCTTTTGTCGAAAATCAGCCGTTTTTGCTCGAACATTAAATGCCTCCAAATGGTATTTAATTAACTTCCCGAGCCCCTGGAAGCATGAAAATCACTTTAAACATGCTAATTTTAGCTCTAACACTGATGATCCACCTACAAATGTGAACTGACGTTCAAAAATAAAACATTTGAAAACGGACCATTTTCCACATTTCTGAAGCATGACGTAATGGGGGGGTGTTATCTCTTTTGTCGAAAATCAGCCGTTTTTGCTCGAACATTAAATGCCTCCAAATGGTATTTAATTAACTTCCCGAGCCCCTGGAAGCATGAAAATCACTTTAAACATGCTAATTTTAGCTCTAACACTGATGATCCACCTACAAATGTGAACTGACGTTCAAAAATAAAACATTTGAAAACGGACCATTTTCCACATTTCTGAAGCATGACGTAATGGGGGGGTGTTATCTCTTTTGTCGAAAATCAGCCGTTTTTGCTCGAACATTAAATGCCTCCAAATGGTATTTAATTAACTTCCCGAGCCCCTGGAAGCATGAAAATCACTTTAAACATGCTAATTTTAGCTCTAACACTGATGATCCACCTACAAATGTGAACTGACGTTCAAAAATAAAACATTTGAAAACGGACCATTTTCCACATTTCTGAAGCATGACGTAATGGGGGGGTGTTATCTCTTTTGTCCAAAATCAGCCGTTTTTGCTCGAACATTAAATGCCTCCAAATGGTATTTAATTAACTTCCCGGGGTGAAGAAACCCTTTTTGAGAACTCAGAGTGAGTAAATTGGCCATTTTCATGCACTTTTAACCATTCCATAAATCTTGTGTTTTGGGCCCCTGGAAGCATGAAAATCACTTTAAACATGCTAATTTTAGCTCTAACACTGATGATCCACCTACAAATGTGAACTGACGTTCAAAAATAAAACATTTGAAAACGGACCATTTTCCACATTTCTGAAGCATGACGTAATGGGGGGGTGTTATCTCTTTTGTCGAAAATCAGCCGTTTTTGCTCGAACATTAAATGCCTCCAAATGGTATTTAATTAACTTCCCGAGCCCCTGGAAGCATGAAAATCACTTTAAACATGCTAATTTTAGCTCTAACACTGATGATCCACCTACAAATGTGAACTGACGTTCAAAAATAAAACATTTGAAAACGGACCATTTTCCACATTTCTGAAGCATGACGTAATGGGGGGGTGTTATCTCTTTTGTCGAAAATCAGCCGTTTTTGCTCGAACATTAAATGCCTCCAAATGGTATTTAATTAACTTCCCGAGCCCCTGGAAGCATGAAAATCACTTTAAACATGCTAATTTTAGCTCCAACACTGATGATCCACCTACAAATGTGAACTGACGTTCAAAAATAAAACATTTGAAAACGGACCATTTTCCACATTTCTGAAGCATGACGTAATGGGGGGGTGTTATCTCTTTTGTCGAAAATCAGCCGTTTTTGCTCGAACATTAAATGCCTCCAAATGGTATTTAATTAACTTCCCGGGGTGAAGAAACCCTTTTTGAGAACTCAGAGTGAGTAAATTGGCCATTTTCATGCACTTTTAACCATTCCATAAATCTTGTGTTTTGGGCCCCTGGAAGCATGAAAATCACTTTAAACATGCTAATTTTAGCTCTAACACTGATGATCCACCTACAAATGTGAACTGACGTTCAAAAATAAAACATTTGAAAACGGACCATTTTCCACATTTCTGAAGCATGACGTAATGGGGGGGTGTTATCTCTTTTGTCGAAAATCAGCCGTTTTTGCTCGAACATTAAATGCCTCCAAATGGTATTTAATTAACTTCCCGAGCCCCTGGAAGCATGAAAATCACTTTAAACATGCTAATTTTAGCTCTAACACTGATGATCCACCTACAAATGTGAACTGACGTTCAAAAATAAAACATTTGAAAACGGACCATTTTCCACATTTCTGAAGCATGACGTAATGGGGGGGTGTTATCTCTTTTGTCGAAAATCAGCCGTTTTTGCTCGAACATTAAATGCCTCCAAATGGTATTTAATTAACTTCCCGAGCCCCTGGAAGCATGAAAATCACTTTAAACATGCTAATTTTAGCTCTAACACTGATGATCCACCTACAAATGTGAACTGACGTTCAAAAATAAAACATTTGAAAACGGACCATTTTCCACATTTCTGAAGCATGACGTAATGGGGGGGTGTTATCTCTTTTGTCGAAAATCAGCCGTTTTTGCTCGAACATTAAATGCCTCCAAATGGTATTTAATTAACTTCCCGGGGTGAAGAAACCCTTTTTGAGAACTCAGAGTGAGTAAATTGGCCATTTTCATGCACTTTTAACCATTCCATAAATCTTGTGTTTTGGGCCCCTGGAAGCATGAAAATCACTTTAAACATGCTAATTTTAGCTCTAACACTGATGATCCACCTACAAATGTGAACTGACGTTCAAAAATAAAACATTTGAAAACGGACCATTTTCCACATTTCTGAAGCATGACGTAATGGGGGGGTGTTATCTCTTTTGTCGAAAATCAGCCGTTTTTGCTCGAACATTAAATGCCTCCAAATGGTATTTAATTAACTTCCCGAGCCCCTGGAAGCATGAAAATTACTTTAAACATGCTAATTTTAGCTCTAACACTGATGATCCACCTACAAATGTGAACTGACGTTCAAAAATAAAACATTTGAAAACGGACCATTTTCCACATTTATGAAGCATGACGTAATGGGGGGGTGTTATCTCTTTTGTCGAAAATCAGCCGTTTTTGCTCGAACATTAAATGCCTCCAAATGGTATTTAATTAACTTCCCGAGCCCCTGGAAGCATGAAAATCACTTTAAACATGCTAATTTTAGCTCTAACACTGATGATCCACCTACAAATGTGAACTGACGTTCAAAAATAAAACATTTGAAAACGGACCATTTTCCACATTTCTGAAGCATGACGTAATGGGGGGGTGTTATCTCTTTTGTCGAAAATCAGCCGTTTTTGCTCGAACATTAAATGCCTCCAAATGGTATTTAATTAACTTCCCGAGCCCCTGGAAGCATGAAAATCACTTTAAACATGCTAATTTTAGCTCTAACACTGATGATCCACCTACAAATGTGAACTGACGTTCAAAAATAAAACATTTGAAAACGGACCATTTTCCACATTTCTGAAGCATGACGTAATGGGGGGGTGTTATCTCTTTTGTCGAAAATCAGCCGTTTTTGCTCGAACATTAAATGCCTCCAAATGGTATTTAATTAACTTCCCGAGCCCCTGGAAGCATGAAAATCACTTTAAACATGCTAATTTTAGCTCTAACACTGATGATCCACCTACAAATGTGAACTGACGTTCAAAAATAAAACATTTGAAAACGGACCATTTTCCACATTTCTGAAGCATGACGTAATGGGGGGGTGTTATCTCTTTTGTCGAAAATCAGCCGTTTTTGCTCGAACATTAAATGCCTCCAAATGGTATTTAATTAACTTCCCGGGGTGAAGAAACCCTTTTTGAGAACTCAGAGTGAGTAAATTGGCCATTTTCATGCACTTTTAACCATTCCATAAATCTTGTGTTTTGGGCCCCTGGAAGCATGAAAATCACTTTAAACATGCTAATTTTAGCTCTAACACTGATGATCCACCTACAAATGTGAACTGACGTTCAAAAATAAAACATTTGAAAACGGACCATTTTCCACATTTCTGAAGCATGACGTAATGGGGGGGTGTTATCTCTTTTGTCGAAAATCAGCCGTTTTTGCTCGAACATTAAATGCCTCCAAATGGTATTTAATTAACTTCCCGAGCCCCTGGAAGCATGAAAATCACTTTAAACATGCTAATTTTAGCTCTAACACTGATGATCCACCTACAAATGTGAACTGACGTTCAAAAATAAAACATTTGAAAACGGACCATTTTCCACATTTCTGAAGCATGACGTAATGGGGGGGTGTTATCTCTTTTGTCGAAAATCAGCCGTTTTTGCTCGAACATTAAATGCCTCCAAATGGTATTTAATTAACTTCCCGAGCCCCTGGAAGCATGAAAATCACTTTAAACATGCTAATTTTAGCTCTAACACTGATGATCCACCCTACAAATGTGAACTGACGTTCAAAAATAAAACATTTGAAAACGGACCATTTTCCACATTTCTGAAGCATGACGTAATGGGGGGTGTTATCTCTTTTGTCGAAAATCAGCCGTTTTTGCTCGAACATTAAATGCCTCCAAATGGTATTTAATTAACTTCCCGGGGTGAAGAAACCCTTTTTGAGAACTCAGAGTGAGTAAATTGGCCATTTTCATGCACTTTTAACCATTCCATAAATCTTGTGTTTTGGGCCCCTGGAAGCATGAAAATCACTTTAAACATGCTAATTTTAGCTCTAACACTGATGATCCACCTACAAATGTGAACTGACGTTCAAAAATAAAACATTTGAAAACGGACCATTTTCCACATTTCTGAAGCATGACGTAATGGGGGGGTGTTATCTCTTTTGTCGAAAATCAGCCGTTTTTGCTCGAACATTAAATGCCTCCAAATGGTATTTAATTAACTTCCCGAGCCCCTGGAAGCATGAAAATCACTTTAAACATGCTAATTTTAGCTCTAACACTGATGATCCACCTACAAATGTGAACTGACGTTCAAAAATAAAACATTTGAAAACGGACCATTTTCCACATTTCTGAAGCATGACGTAATGGGGGGGTGTTATCTCTTTTGTCGAAAATCAGCCGTTTTTGCTCGAACATTAAATGCCTCCAAATGGTATTTAATTAACTTCCCGAGCCCCTGGAAGCATGAAAATCACTTTAAACATGCTAATTTTAGCTCTAACACTGATGATCCACCTACAAATGTGAACTGACGTTCAAAAATAAAACATTTGAAAACGGACCATTTTCCACATTTCTGAAGCATGACGTAATGGGGGGGTGTTATCTCTTTTGTCGAAAATCAGCCGTTTTTGCTCGAACATTAAATGCCTCCAAATGGTATTTAATTAACTTCCCGGGGTGAAGAAACCCTTTTTGAGAACTCAGAGTGAGTAAATTGGCCATTTTCATGCACTTTTAACCATTCCATAAATCTTGTGTTTTGGGCCCCTGGAAGCATGAAAATCACTTTAAACATTCTAATTTTAGCTCTAACACTGATGATCCACCTACAAATGTGAACTGACGTTCAAAAATAAAACATTTGAAAACGGACCATTTTCCACATTTCTGAAGCATGACGTAATGGGGGGGTGTTATCTCTTTTGTCGAAAATCAGCCGTTTTTGCTCGAACATTAAATGCCTCCAAATGGTATTTAATTAACTTCCCGAGCCCCTGGAAGCATGAAAATCACTTTAAACATGCTAATTTTAGCTCTAACACTGATGATCCACCTACAAATGTGAACTGACGTTCAAAAATAAAACATTTGAAAACGGACCATTTTCCACATTTCTGAAGCATGACGTAATGGGGGGGTGTTATCTCTTTTGTCGAAAATCAGCCGTTTTTGCTCGAACATTAAATGCCTCCAAATGGTATTTAATTAACTTCCCGGGGTGAAGAAACCCTTTTTGAGAACTCAGAGTGAGTAAATTGGCCATTTTCATGCACTTTTAACCATTCCATAAATCTTGTGTTTTGGGCCCCTGGAAGCATGAAAATCACTTTAAACATGCTAATTTTAGCTCTAACACTGATGATCCACCTACAAATGTGAACTGACGTTCAAAAATAAAACATTTGAAAACGGACCATTTTCCACATTTCTGAAGCATGACGTAATGGGGGGGTGTTATCTCTTTTGTCGAAAATCAGCCGTTTTTGCTCGAACATTAAATGCCTCCAAATGGTATTTAATTAACTTCCCGAGCCCCTGGAAGCATGAAAATCACTTTAAACATGCTAATTTTAGCTCTAACACTGATGATCCACCTACAAATGTGAACTGACGTTCAAAAATAAAACATTTGAAAACGGACCATTTTCCACATTTCTGAAGCATGACGTAATGGGGGGGTGTTATCTCTTTTGTCGAAAATCAGCCGTTTTTGCTCGAACATTAAATGCCTCCAAATGGTATTTAATTAACTTCCCGAGCCCCTGGAAGCATGAAAATCACTTTAAACATGCTAATTTTAGCTCTAACACTGATGATCCACCTACAAATGTGAACTGACGTTCAAAAATAAAACATTTGAAAACGGACCATTTTCCACATTTCTGAAGCATGACGTAATGGGGGGTGTTATCTCTTTTGTCGAAAATCAGCCGTTTTTGCTCGAACATTAAATGCCTCCAAATGGTATTTAATTAACTTCCCGAGCCCCTGGAAGCATGAAAATCACTTTAAACATGCTAATTTTAGCTCTAACACTGATGATCCACCTACAAATGTGAACTGACGTTCAAAAATAAAACATTTGAAAACGGACCATTTTCCACATTTCTGAAGCATGACGTAATGGGGGGGTGTTATCTCTTTTGTCGAAAATCAGCCGTTTTTGCTCGAACATTAAATGCCTCCAAATGGTATTTAATTAACTTCCCGAGCCCCTGGAAGCATGAAAATCACTTTAAACATGCTAATTTTAGCTCTAACACTGATGATCCACCTACAAATGTGAACTGACGTTCAAAAATAAAACATTTGAAAACGGACCATTTTCCACATTTCTGAAGCATGACGTAATGGGGGGGTGTTATCTCTTTTGTCGAAAATCAGCCGTTTTTGCTCGAACATTAAATGCCTCCAAATGGTATTTAATTAACTTCCCGAGCCCCTGGAAGCATGAAAATCACTTTAAACATGCTAATTTTAGCTCTAACACTGATGATCCACCTACAAATGTGAACTGACGTTCAAAAATAAAACATTTGAAAACGGACCATTTTCCACATTTCTGAAGCATGACGTAATGGGGGGGTGTTATCTCTTTTGTCGAAAATCAGCCGTTTTTGCTCGAACATTAAATGCCTCCAAATGGTATTTAATTAACTTCCCGAGCCCCTGGAAGCATGAAAATCACTTTAAACATGCTAATTTTAGCTCTAACACTGATGATCCACCTACAAATGTGAACTGACGTTCAAAAATAAAACATTTGAAAACGGACCATTTTCCACATTTCTGAAGCATGACGTAATGGGGGGGTGTTATCTCTTTTGTCGAAAATCAGCCGTTTTTGCTCGAACATTAAATGCCTCCAAATGGTATTTAATTAACTTCCCGGGGTGAAGAAACCCTTTTTGAGAACTCAGAGTGAGTAAATTGGCCATTTTCATGCACTTTTAACCATTCCATAAATCTTGTGTTTTGGGCCCCTGGAAGCATGAAAATCACTTTAAACATGCTAATTTTAGCTCTAACACTGATGATCCACCTACAAATGTGAACTGACGTTCAAAAATAAAACATTTGAAAACGGACCATTTTCCACATTTCTGAAGCATGACGTAATGGGGGGGTGTTATCTCTTTTGTCGAAAATCAGCCGTTTTTGCTCGAACATTAAATGCCTCCAAATGGTATTTAATTAACTTCCCGGGGTGAAGAAACCCTTTTTGAGAACTCAGAGTGAGTAAATTGGCCATTTTCATGCACTTTTAACCATTCCATAAATCCTGTGTTTTGGGCCCCTGGAAGCATGAAAATCACTTTAAACATGCTAATTTTAGCTCTAACACTGATGATCCACCTACAAATGTGAACTGACGTTCAAAAATAAAACATTTGAAAACGGACCATTTTCCACATTTCTGAAGCATGACGTAATGGGGGGGTGTTATCTCTTTTGTCGAAAATCAGCCGTTTTTGCTCGAACATTAAATGCCTCCAAATGGTATTTAATTAACTTCCCGAGCCCCTGGAAGCATGAAAATCACTTTAAACATGCTAATTTTAGCTCTAACACTGATGATCCACCTACAAATGTGAACTGACGTTCAAAAATAAAACATTTGAAAACGGACCATTTTCCACATTTCTGAAGCATGACGTAATGGGGGGGTGTTATCTCTTTTGTCGAAAATCAGCCGTTTTTGCTCGAACATTAAATGCCTCCAAATGGTATTTAATTAACTTCCCGGGGTGAAGAAACCCTTTTTGAGAACTCAGAGTGAGTAAATTGGCCATTTTCATGCACTTTTAACCATTCCATAAATCTTGTGTTTTGGGCCCCTGGAAGCATGAAAATCACTTTAAACATGCTAATTTTAGCTCTAACACTGATGATCCACCTACAAATGTGAACTGACGTTCAAAAATAAAACATTTGAAAACGGACCATTTTCCACATTTCTGAAGCATGACGTAATGGGGGGGTGTTATCTCTTTTGTCGAAAATCAGCCGTTTTTGCTCGAACATTAAATGCCTCCAAATGGTATTTAATTAACTTCCCGGGGTGAAGAAACCCTTTTTGAGAACTCAGAGTGAGTAAATTGGCCATTTTCATGCACTTTTAACCATTCCATAAATCTTGTGTTTTGGGCCCCTGGAAGCATGAAAATCACTTTAAACATGCTAATTTTAGCTCTAACACTGATGATCCACCTACAAATGTGAACTGACGTTCAAAAATAAATTGAAAACGGACCATTTTCCACATTTCTGAAGCATGACGTAATGGGGGGGTGTTATCTCTTTTGTCGAAAATCAGCCGTTTTTGCTCGAACATTAAATGCCTCCAAATGGTATTTAATTAACTTCCCGAGCCCCTGGAAGCATGAAAATCACTTTAAACATGCTAATTTTAGCTCTAACACTGATGATCCACCTACAAATGTGAACTGACGTTCAAAAATAAAACATTTGAAAACGGACCATTTTCCACATTTCTGAAGCATGACGTAATGGGGGGGTGTTATCTCTTTTGTCGAAAATCAGCCGTTTTTGCTCGAACATTAAATGCCTCCAAATGGTATTTAATTAACTTCCCGGGGTGAAGAAACCCTTTTTGAGAACTCAGAGTGAGTAAATTGGCCATTTTCATGCACTTTTAACCATTCCATAAATCTTGTGTTTTGGGCCCCTGGAAGCATGAAAATCACTTTAAACATGCTAATTTTAGCTCTTACACTGATGATCCACCTACAAATGTGAACTGACGTTCAAAAATAAAACATTTGAAAACGGACCATTTTCCACATTTCTGAAGCATGACGTAATGGGGGGGTGTTATCTCTTTTGTCGAAAATCAGCCGTTTTTGCTCGAACATTAAATGCCTCCAAATGGTATTTAATTAACTTCCCGAGCCCCTGGAAGCATGAAAATCACTTTAAACATGCTAATTTTAGCTCTAACACTGATGATCCACCTACAAATGTGAACTAACGTTCAAAAATAAAACATTTGAAAACGGACCATTTTCCACATTTCTGAAGCATGACGTAATGGGGGGGTGTTATCTCTTTTGTCGAAAATCAGCCGTTTTTGCTCGAACATTAAATGCCTCCAAATGGTATTTAATTAACTTCCCGAGCCCCTGGAAGCATGAAAATCACTTTAAACATGCTAATTTTAGCTCTAACACTGATGATCCACCTACAAATGTGAACTGACGTTCAAAAATAAAACATTTGAAAACGGACCATTTTCCACATTTCTGAAGCATGACGTAATGGGGGGGTGTTATCTCTTTTGTCGAAAATCAGCCGTTTTTGCTCGAACATTAAATGCCTCCAAATGGTATGTAATTAACTTCCCGAGCCCCTGGAAGCATGAAAATCACTTTAAACATGCTAATTTTAGCTCTAACACTGATGATCCACCTACAAATGTGAACTGACGTTCAAAAATAAAACATTTGAAAACGGACCATTTTCCACATTTCTGAAGCATGACGTAATGGGGGGGTGTTATCTCTTTTGTCGAAAATCAGCCGTTTTTGCTCGAACATTAAATGCCTCCAAATGGTATTTAATTAACTTCCCGGGGTGAAGAAACCCTTTTTGAGAACTCAGAGTGAGTAAATTGGCCATTTTCATGCACTTTTAACCATTCCATAAATCTTTTGTTTTGGGCCCCTGGAAGCATGAAAATCACTTTAAACATGCTAATTTTAGCTCTAACACTGATGATCCACCTACAAATGTGAACTGACGTTCAAAAATAAAACATTTGAAAACGGACCATTTTCCACATTTCTGAAGCATGACGTAATGGGGGGGTGTTATCTCTTTTGTCGAAAATCAGCCGTTTTTGCTCGAACATTAAATGCCTCCAAATGGTATTTAATTAACTTCCCGAGCCCCTGGAAGCATGAAAATCACTTTAAGCATGCTAATTTGAGCTCTAACACTGATGATCCACCTACAAATGTGAACTGACGTTCAAAAATAAAACATTTGAAAACGGACCATTTTCCACATTTCTGAAGCATGACGTAATGGGGGGGTGTTATCTCTTTTGTCGAAAATCAGCCGTTTTTGCTCGAACATTAAATGCCTCCAAATGGTATTTAATTAACTTCCCGAGCCCCTGGAAGCATGAAAATCACTTTAAACATGCTAATTTTAGCTCTAACACTGATGATCCACCTACAAATGTGAACTGACGTTCAAAAATAAAACATTTGAAAACGGACCATTTTCCACATTTCTGAAGCATGACGTAATGGGGGGGTGTTATCTCTTTTGTCGAAAATCAGCCGTTTTTGCTCGAACATTAAATGCCTCCAAATGGTATTTAATTAACTTCCCGAGCCCCTGGAAGCATGAAAATCACTTTAAACATGCTAATTTTAGCTCTAACACTGATGATCCACCTACAAATGTGAACTGACGTTCAAAAATAAAACATTTGAAAACGGACCATTTTCCACATTTCTGAAGCATGACGTAATGGGGGGGTGTTATCTCTTTTGTCGAAAATCAGCCGTTTTTGCTCGAACATTAAATGCCTCCAAATGGTATTTAATTAACTTCCCGAGCCCCTGGAAGCATGAAAATCACTTTAAACATGCTAATTTTAGCTCTAACACTGATGATCCACCTACAAATGTGAACTGACGTTCAAAAATAAAACATTTGAAAACGGACCATTTTCCACATTTCTGAAGCATGACGTAATGGGGGGGTGTTATCTCTTTTGTCGAAAATCAGCCGTTTTTGCTCGAACATTAAATGCCTCCAAATGGTATTTAATTAACTTCCCGAGCCCCTGGAAGCATGAAAATCACTTTAAACATGCTAATTTTAGCTCTAACACTGATGATCCACCTACAAATGTGAACTGACGTTCAAAAATAAAACATTTGAAAACGGACCATTTTCCACATTTCTGAAGCATGACGTAATGGGGGGGTGTTATCTCTTTTGTCGAAAATCAGCCGTTTTTGCTCGAACATTAAATGCCTCCAAATGGTATTTAATTAACTTCCCGAGCCCCTGGAAGCATGAAAATCACTTTAAACATGCTAATTTTAGCTCTAACACTGATGATCCACCTACAAATGTGAACTGACGTTCAAAAATAAAACATTTGAAAACAAACCATTTTCCACATTTCTGAAGCATGACGTAATGGGGGGGTGTTATCTCTTTTGTCGAAAATCAGCCGTTTTTGCTCGAACATTAAATGCCTCCAAATGGTATTTAATTAACTTCCCGAGCCCCTGGAAGCATGAAAATCACTTTAAACATGCTAATTTTAGCTCTAACACTGATGATCCACCTACAAATGTGAACTGACGTTCAAAAATAAAACATTTGAAAACGGACCATTTTCCACATTTCTGAAGCATGACGTAATGGGGGGGTGTTATCTCTTTTGTCGAAAATCAGCCGTTTTTGCTCGAACATTAAATGCCTCCAAATGGTATTTAATTAACTTCCCGGGGTGAAGAAACCCTTTTTGAGAACTCAGAGTGAGTAAATTGGCCATTTTCATGCACTTTTAACCATTCCATAAATCTTGTGTTTTGGGCCCCTGGAAGCATGAAAATCACTTTAAACATGCTAATTTTAGCTCTAACACTGATGATCCACCTACAAATGTGAACTGACGTTCAAAAATAAAACATTTGAAAACGGACCATTTTCCACATTTCTGAAGCATGACGTAATGGGGGGGTGCTATCTCTTTTGTCGAAAATCAGCCGTTTTTGCTCGAACATTAAATGCCTCCAAATGGTATTTAATTAACTTCCCGAGCCCCTGGAAGCATGAAAATCACTTTAAACATGCTAATTTTAGCTCTAACACTGATGATCCACCTACAAATGTGAACTGACGTTCAAAAATAAAACATTTGAAAACGGACCATTTTCCACATTTCTGAAGCATGACGTAATGGGGGGGTGTTATCTCTTTTGTCGAAAATCAGCCGTTTTTGCTTGAACATTAAATGCCTCCAAATGGTATTTAATTAACTTCCCGAGCCCCTGGAAGCATGAAAATCACTTTAAACATGCTAATTTTAGCTCTAACACTGATGATCCACCTACAAATGTGAACTGACGTTCAAAAATAAAACATTTGAAAACGGACCATTTTCCACATTTCTGAAGCATGACGTAATGGGGGGGTGTTATCTCCTTTGTCGAAAATCAGCCGTTTTTGCTCGAACATTAAATGCCTCCAAATGGTATTTAATTAACTTCCCGGGGTGAAGAAACCCTTTTTGAGAACTCAGAGTGAGTAAATTGGCCATTTTCATGCACTTTTAACCATTCCATAAATCTTGTGCTTTGGGCCCCTGGAAGCATGAAAATCACTTTAAACATGCTAATTTTAGCTCTAACACTGATAATCCACCTACAAATGTGAACTGACGTTCAAAAATAAAACATTTGAAAACGGACCATTTTCCACATTTCTGAAGCATGACGTAATGGGGGGGGTGTTATCTCTTTTGTCGAAAATCAGCCGTTTTTGCTCGAACATTAAATGCCTCCAAATGGTATTTAATTAACTTCCCAAGCCCCTGGAAGCATGAAAATCACTTTAAACATGCTAATTTTAGCTCTAACACTGATGATCCACCTACAAATGTGAACTGACGTTCAAAAATAAAACATTTGAAAACGGACCATTTTCCACATTTCTGAAGCATGACGTAATGGGGGGGTGTTATCTCTTTTGTCGAAAATCAGCCGTTTTTGCTCGAACATTAAATGCCTCCAAATGGTATTTAATTAACTTCCCGAGCCCCTGGAAGCATGAAAATCACTTTAAACATGCTAATTTTAGCTCTAACACTGATGATCCACCTACAAATGTGAACTGACGTTCAAAAATAAAACATTTGAAAACGGACCATTTTCCACATTTCTGAAGCATGACGTAATGGGGGGGTGTTATCTCTTTTGTCGAAAATCAGCCGTTTTTGCTCGAACATTAAATGCCTCCAAATGGTATTTAATTAACTTCCCGAGCCCCTGGAAGCATGAAAATCACTTTAAACATGCTAATTTTAGCTCTAACACTGATGATCCACCTACAAATGTGAACTGACGTTCAAAAATAAAACATTTGAAAACGGACCATTTTCCACATTTCTGAAGCATGACGTAATGGGGGGGTGTTATCTCTTTTGTCGAAAATCAGCCGTTTTTGCTCGAACATTAAATGCCTCCAAATGGTATTTAATTAACTTCCCGGGGTGAAGAAACCCTTTTTGAGAACTCAGAGTGAGTAAATTGGCCATTTTCATGCACTTTTAACCATTCCATAAATCTTGTGTTTTGGGCCCCTGGAAGCATGAAAATCACTTTAAACATGCTAATTTTAGCTCTAACACTGATGATCCACCTACAAATGTGAACTGACGTTCAAAAATAAAACATTTGAAAACGGACCATTTTCCACATTTCTGAAGCATGACGTAATGGGGGGGTGTTATCTCTTTTGTCGAAAATCAGCCGTTTTTGCTCGAACATTAAATGCCTCCAAATGGTATTTAATTAACTTCCCGAGCCCCTGGAAGCATGAAAATCACTTTAAACATGCTAATTTTAGCTCTAACACTGATGATCCACCTACAAATGTGAACTGACGTTCAAAAATAAAACATTTGAAAACGGACCATTTTCCACATTTCTGAAGCATGACGTAATGGGGGGGTGTTATCTCTTTTGTCGAAAATCAGCCGTTTTTGCTCGAACATTAAATGCCTCCAAATGGTATTTAATTAACTTCCCGAGCCCCTGGAAGCATGAAAATCACTTTAAACATGCTAATTTTAGCTCTAACACTGATGATCCACCTACAAATGTGAACTGACGTTCAAAAATAAAACATTTGAAAACGGACCATTTTCCACATTTCTGAAGCATGACGTAATGGGGGGGTGTTATCTCTTTTGTCGAAAATCAGCCGTTTTTGCTCGAACATTAAATGCCTCCAAATGGTATTTAATTAACTTCCCGGGGTGAAGAAACCCTTTTTGAGAACTCAGAGTGAGTAAATTGGCCATTTTCATGCACTTTTAACCATTCCATAAATCTTGTGTTTTGGGCCCCTGGAAGCATGAAAATCACTTTAAACATGCTAATTTTAGCTCTAACACTGATGATCCACCTACAAATGTGAACTGACGTTCAAAAATAAAACATTTGAAAACGGACCATTTTCCACATTTCTGAAGCATGACGTAATGGGGGGGTGTTATCTCTTTTGTCGAAAATCAGCCGTTTTTGCTCGAACATTAAATGCCTCCAAATGGTATTTAATTAACTTCCCGAGCCCCTGGAAGCATGAAAATTACTTTAAACATGCTAATTTTAGCTCTAACACTGATGATCCACCTACAAATGTGAACTGACGTTCAAAAATAAAACATTTGAAAACGGACCATTTTCCACATTTATGAAGCATGACGTAATGGGGGGGGGTGTTATCTCTTTTGTCGAAAATCAGCCGTTTTTGCTCGAACATTAAATGCCTCCAAATGGTATTTAATTAACTTCCCGAGCCCCTGGAAGCATGAAAATCACTTTAAACATGCTAATTTTAGCTCTAACACTGATGATCCACCTACAAATGTGAACTGACGTTCAAAAATAAAACATTTGAAAACGGACCATTTTCCACATTTCTGAAGCATGACGTAATGGCGGGGTGTTATCTCTTTTGTCGAAAATCAGCCGTTTTTGCTCGAACATTAAATGCCTCCAAATGGTATTTAATTAACTTCCCGAGCCCCTGGAAGCATGAAAATCACTTTAAACATGCTAATTTTAGCTCTAACACTGATGATCCACCTACAAATGTGAACTGACGTTCAAAAATAAAACATTTGAAAACGGACCATTTTCCACATTTCTGAAGCATGACGTAATGGGGGGGTGTTATCTCTTTTGTCGAAAATCAGCCGTTTTTGCTCGAACATTAAATGCCTCCAAATGGTATTTAATTAACTTCCCGAGCCCCTGGAAGCATGAAAATCACTTTAAACATGCTAATTTTAGCTCTAACACTGATGATCCACCTACAAATGTGAACTGACGTTCAAAAATAAAACATTTGAAAACGGACCATTTTCCACATTTCTGAAGCATGACGTAATGGGGGGGTGTTATCTCTTTTGTCGAAAATCAGCCGTTTTTGCTCGAACATTAAATGCCTCCAAATGGTATTTAATTAACTTCCCGGGGTGAAGAAACCCTTTTTGAGAACTCAGAGTGAGTAAATTGGCCATTTTCATGCACTTTTAACCATTCCATAAATCTTGTGTTTTGGGCCCCTGGAAGCATGAAAATCACTTTAAACATGCTAATTTTAGCTCTAACACTGATGATCCACCTACAAATGTGAACTGACGTTCAAAAATAAAACATTTGAAAACGGACCATTTTCCACATTTCTGAAGCATGACGTAATGGGGGGGTGTTATCTCTTTTGTCGAAAATCAGCCGTTTTTGCTCGTTTCATGCACTTTTAACCATTCCATAAATCTTGTGTTTTGGGCCCCTGGAAGCATGAAAATCACTTTAAACATGCTAATTTTAGCTCTAACACTGATGATCCACCTACAAATGTGAACTGACGTTCAAAAATAAAACATTTGAAAACGGACCATTTTCCACATTTCTGAAGCATGACGTAATGGGGGGGTGTTATCTCTTTTGTCGAAAATCAGCCGTTTTTGCTCGAACATTAAATGCCTCCAAATGGTATTTAATTAACTTCCCGAGCCCCTGGAAGCATGAAAATCACTTTAAACATGCTAATTTTAGCTCTAACACTGATGATCCACCTACAAATGTGAACTGACGTTCAAAAATAAAACATTTGAAAACGGACCATTTTCCACATTTCTGAAGCATGACGTAATGGGGGGGTGTTATCTCTTTTGTCGAAAATCAGCCGTTTTTGCTCGAACATTAAATGCCTCCAAATGGTATTTAATTAACTTCCCGAGCCCCTGGAAGCATGAAAATCACTTTAAACATGCTAATTTTAGCTCTAACACTGATGATCCACCTACAAATGTGAACTGACGTTCAAAAATAAAACATTTGAAAACGGACCATTTTCCACATTTCTGAAGCATGACGTAATGGGGGGGTGTTATCTCTTTTGTCGAAAATCAGCCGTTTTTGCTCGAACATTAAATGCCTCCAAATGGTATTTAATTAACTTCCCGAGCCCCTGGAAGCATGAAAATCACTTTAAACATGCTAATTTCAGCTCTAACACTGATGATCCACCTACAAATGTGAACTGACGTTCAAAAATAAAACATTTGAAAACGGACCATTTTCCACATTTCTGAAGCATGACGTAATGGGGGGGTGTTATCTCTTTTGTCGAAAATCAGCCGTTTTTGCTCGAACATTAAATGCCTCCAAATGGTATTTAATTAACTTCCCGGGGTGAAGAAACCCTTTTTGAGAACTCAGAGTGAGTAAATTGGCCATTTTCATGCACTTTTAACCATTCCATAAATCTTGTGTTTTGGGCCCCTGGAAGCATGAAAATCACTTTAAACATTCTAATTTTAGCTCTAACACTGATGATCCACCTACAAATGTGAACTGACGTTCAAAAATAAAACATTTGAAAACGGACCATTTTCCACATTTCTGAAGCATGACGTAATGGGGGGGTGTTATCTCTTTTGTCGAAAATCAGCCGTTTTTGCTCGAACATTAAATGCCTCCAAATGGTATTTAATTAACTTCCCGAGCCCCTGGAAGCATGAAAATCACTTTAAACATGCTAATTTTAGCTCTAACACTGATGATCCACCTACAAATGTGAACTGACGTTCAAAAATAAAACATTTGAAAACGGACCATTTTCCACATTTCTGAAGCATGACGTAATGGGGGGGTGTTATCTCTTTTGTCGAAAATCAGCCGTTTTTGCTCGAACATTAAATGCCTCCAAATGGTATTTAATTAACTTCCCGGGGTGAAGAAACCCTTTTTGAGAACTCAGAGTGAGTAAATTGGCCATTTTCATGCACTTTTAACCATTCCATAAATCTTGTGTTTTGGGCCCCTGGAAGCATGAAAATCACTTTAAACATGCTAATTTTAGCTCTAACACTGATGATCCACCTACAAATGTGAACTGACGTTCAAAAATAAAACATTTGAAAACGGACCATTTTCCACATTTCTGAAGCATGACGTAATGGGGGGGTGTTATCTCTTTTGTCGAAAATCAGCCGTTTTTGCTCGAACATTAAATGCCTCCAAATGGTATTTAATTAACTTCCCGAGCCCCTGGAAGCATGAAAATCACTTTAAACATGCTAATTTTAGCTCTAACACTGATGATCCACCTACAAATGTGAACTGACGTTCAAAAATAAAACATTTGAAAACGGACCATTTTCCACATTTCTGAAGCATGACGTAATGGGGGGGTGTTATCTCTTTTGTCGAAAATCAGCCGTTTTTGCTCGAACATTAAATGCCTCCAAATGGTATTTAATTAACTTCCCGAGCCCCTGGAAGCATGAAAATCACTTTAAACATGCTAATTTTAGCTCTAACACTGATGATCCACCTACAAATGTGAACTGACGTTCAAAAATAAAACATTTGAAAACGGACCATTTTCCACATTTCTGAAGCATGACGTAATGGGGGGGTGTTATCTCTTTTGTCGAAAATCAGCCGTTTTTGCTCGAACATTAAATGCCTCCAAATGGTATTCAATTAACTTCCCGAGCCCCTGGAAGCATGAAAATCACTTTAAACATGCTAATTTTAGCTCTAACACTGATGATCCACCTACAAATGTGAACTGACGTTCAAAAATAAAACATTTGAAAACGGACCATTTTCCACATTTCTGAAGCATGACGTAATGGGGGGGTGTTATCTCTTTTGTCGAAAATCAGCCGTTTTTGCTCGAACATTAAATGCCTCCAAATGGTATTTAATTAACTTCCCGGGGTGAAGAAACCCTTTTTGAGAACTCAGAGTGAGTAAATTGGCCATTTTCATGCACTTTTAACCATTCCATAAATCTTGTGTTTTGGGCCCCTGGAAGCATGAAAATCACTTTAAACATGCTAATTTTGGCTCTAACACTAATGATCCACCTACAAATGTGAACTGACGTTCAAAAATAAAACATTTGAAAACGGACCATTTTCCACATTTCTGAAGCATGACGTAATGGGGGGGTGTTATCTCTTTTGTCGAAAATCAGCCGTTTTTGCTCGAACATTAAATGCCTCCAAATGGTATTTAATTAACTTCCCGAGCCCCTGGAAGCATGAAAATCACTTTAAACATGCTAATTTTAGCTCTAACACTGATGATCCACCTACAAATGTGAACTGACGTTCAAAAATAAA
Organism: Lissotriton vulgaris; assembly: GCF_964263255.1. NCBI lineage: Eukaryota > Metazoa > Chordata > Amphibia > Caudata > Salamandridae > Lissotriton > Lissotriton vulgaris. The sequence continues at coordinate 20,364 of NW_028242595.1, forward strand.
ACATTTGAAAACGGACCATTTTCCACATTTCTGAAGCATGACGTAATGGGGGGGTGTTATCTCTTTTGTCGAAAATCAGCCGTTTTTGCTCGAACATTAAATGCCTCCAAATGGTATTTAATTAACTTCCCGAGCCCCTGGAAGCATGAAAATCACTTTAAACATGCTAATTTTAGCTCTAACACTGATGATCCACCTACAAATGTGAACTGACGTTCAAAAATAAAACATTTGAAAACGGACCATTTTCCACATTTCTGAAGCATGACGTAATGGGGGGGTGTTATCTCTTTTGTCGAAAATCAGCCGTTTTTGCTCGAACATTAAATGCCTCCAAATGGTATTTAATTAACTTCCCGAGCCCCTGGAAGCATGAAAATCACTTTAAACATGCTAATTTTAGCTCTAACACTGATGATCCACCTACAAATGTGAACTGACGTTCAAAAATAAAACATTTGAAAACGGACCATTTTCCACATTTCTGAAGCATGACGTAATGGGGGGGTGTTATCTCTTTTGTCGAAAATCAGCCGTTTTTGCTCGAACATTAAATGCCTCCAAATGGTATTTAATTAACTTCCCGGGGTGAAGAAACCCTTTTTGAGAACTCAGAGTGAGTAAATTGGCCATTTTCATGCACTTTTAACCATTCCATAAATCTTGTGTTTTGGGCCCCTGGAAGCATGAAAATCACTTTAAACATGCTAATTTTAGCTCTAACACTGATGATCCACCTACAAATGTGAACTGACGTTCAAAAATAAAACATTTGAAAACGGACCATTTTCCACATTTCTGAAGCATGACGTAATGGGGGGGTGTTATCTCTTTTGTCGAAAATCAGCCGTTTTTGCTCGAACATTAAATGCCTCCAAATGGTATTTAATTAACTTCCCGGGGTGAAGAAACCCTTTTTGAGAACTCAGAGTGAGTAAATTGGCCATTTTCATGCACTTTTAACCATTCCATAAATCTTGTGTTTTGGGCCCCTGGAAGCATGAAAATCACTTTAAACATGCTAATTTTAGCTCTAACACTGATGATCCACCTACAAATGTGAACTGACGTTCAAAAATAAAACATTTGAAAACGGACCATTTTCCACATTTCTGAAGCATGACGTAATGGGGGGGTGTTATCTCTTTTGTCGAAAATCAGCCGTTTTTGCTCGAACATTAAATGCCTCCAAATGGTATTTAATTAACTTCCCGAGCCCCTGGAAGCATGAAAATCACTTTAAACATGCTAATTTTAGCTCTAACACTGATGATCCACCTACAAATGTGAACTGACGTTCAAAAATAAAACATTTGAAAACGGACCATTTTCCACATTTCTGAAGCATGACGTAATGGGGGGGTGTTATCTCTTTTGTCGAAAATCAGCCGTTTTTGCTCGAACATTAAATGCCTCCAAATGGTATTTAATTAACTTCCCGAGCCCCTGGAAGCATGAAAATCACTTTAAACATGCTAATTTTAGCTCTAACACTGATGATCCACCTACAAATGTGAACTGACGTTCAAAAATAAAACATTTGAAAACGGACCATTTTCCACATTTCTGAAGCATGACGTAATGGGGGGGTGTTATCTCTTTTGTCGAAAATCAGCCGTTTTTGCTCGAACATTAAATGCCTCCAAATGGTATTTAATTAACTTCCCGAGCCCCTGGAAGCATGAAAATCACTTTAAACATGCTAATTTTAGCTCTAACACTGATGATCCACCTACAAATGTGAACTGACGTTCAAAAATAAAACATTTGAAAACGGACCATTTTCCACATTTCTGAAGCATGACGTAATGGGGGGGTGTTATCTCTTTTGTCGAAAATCAGCCGTTTTTGCTCGAACATTAAATGCCTCCAAATGGTATTTAATTAACTTCCCGAGCCCCTGGAAGCATGAAAATCACTTTAAACATGCTAATTTTAGCTCTAACACTGATGATCCACCTACAAATGTGAACTGACGTTCAAAAATAAAACATTTGAAAACGGACCATTTTCCACATTTCTGAAGCATGACGTAATGGGGGGGTGTTATCTCTTTTGTCGAAAATCAGCCGTTTTTGCTCGAACATTAAATGCCTCCAAATGGTATTTAATTAACTTCCCGAGCCCCTGGAAGCATGAAAATCACTTTAAACATGCTAATTTTAGCTCTAACACTGATGATCCACCTACAAATGTGAACTGACGTTCAAAAATAAAACATTTGAAAACGGACCATTTTCCACATTTCTGAAGCATGACGTAATGGGGGGGTGTTATCTCTTTTGTCGAAAATCAGCCGTTTTTGCTCGAACATTAAATGCCTCCAAATGGTATTTAATTAACTTCCCGAGCCCCTGGAAGCATGAAAATCACTTTAAACATGCTAATTTTAGCTCTAACACTGATGATCCACCTACAAATGTGAACTGACGTTCAAAAATAAAACATTTGAAAACGGACCATTTTCCACATTTCTGAAGCATGACGTAATGGGGGGGTGTTATTTCTTTTGTCGAAAATCAGCCGTTTTTGCTCGAACATTAAATGCCTCCAAATGGTATTTAATTAACTTCCCGGGGTGAAGAAACCCTTTTTGAGAACTCAGAGTGAGTAAATTGGCCATTTTCATGCACTTTTAACCATTCCATAAATCTTGTGTTTTGGGCCCCTGGAAGCATGAAAATCACTTTAAACATGCTAATTTTAGCTCTAACACTGATGATCCACCTACAAATGTGAACTGACGTTCAAAAATAAAACATTTGAAAACGGACCATTTTCCACATTTCTGAAGCATGACGTAATGGGGGGGTGTTATCTCTTTTGTCGAAAATCAGCCGTTTTTGCTCGAACATTAAATGCCTCCAAATGGTATTTAATTAACTTCCCGAGCCCCTGGAAGCATGAAAATCACTTTAAACATGCTAATTTTAGCTCTAACACTGATGATCCACCTACAAATGTGAACTGACGTTCAAAAATAAAACATTTGAAAACGGACCATTTTCCACATTTCTGAAGCATGACGTAATGGGGGGGTGTTATCTCTTTTGTCGAAAATCAGCCGTTTTTGCTCGAACATTAAATGCCTCCAAATGGTATTTAATTAACTTCCCGAGCCCCTGGAAGCATGAAAATCACTTTAAACATGCTAATTTTAGCTCTAACACTGATGATCCACCTACAAATGTGAACTGACGTTCAAAAATAAAACATTTGAAAACGGACCATTTTCCACATTTCTGAAGCATGACGTAATGGGGGGGTGTTATCTCTTTTGTCGAAAATCAGCCGTTTTTGCTCGAACATTAAATGCCTCCAAATGGTATGTAATTAACTTCCCGAGCCCCTGGAAGCATGAAAATCACTTTAAACATGCTAATTTTAGCTCTAACACTGATGATCCACCTACAAATGTGAACTGACGTTCAAAAATAAAACATTTGAAAACGGACCATTTTCCACATTTCTGAAGCATGACGTAATGGGGGGGTGTTATCTCTTTTGTCGAAAATCAGCCGTTTTTGCTCGAACATTAAATGCCTCCAAATGGTATTTAATTAACTTCCCGGGGTGAAGAAACCCTTTTTGAGAACTCAGAGTGAGTAAATTGGCCATTTTCATGCACTTTTAACCATTCCATAAATCTTTTGTTTTGGGCCCCTGGAAGCATGAAAATCACTTTAAACATGCTAATTTTAGCTCTAACACTGATGATCCACCTACAAATGTGAACTGACGTTCAAAAATAAAACATTTGAAAACGGACCATTTTCCACATTTCTGAAGCATGACGTAATGGGGGGGTGTTATCTCTTTTGTCGAAAATCAGCCGTTTTTGCTCGAACATTAAATGCCTCCAAATGGTATTTAATTAACTTCCCGAGCCCCTGGAAGCATGAAAATCACTTTAAACATGCTAATTTGAGCTCTAACACTGATGATCCACCTACAAATGTGAACTGACGTTCAAAAATAAAACATTTGAAAACGGACCATTTTCCACATTTCTGAAGCATGACGTAATGGGGGGGTGTTATCTCTTTTGTCGAAAATCAGCCGTTTTTGCTCGAACATTAAATGCCTCCAAATGGTATTTAATTAACTTCCCGAGCCCCTGGAAGCATGAAAATCACTTTAAACATGCTAATTTTAGCTCTAACACTGATGATCCACCTACAAATGTGAACTGACGTTCAAAAATAAAACATTTGAAAACGGACCATTTTCCACATTTCTGAAGCATGACGTAATGGGGGGGTGTTATCTCTTTTGTCGAAAATCAGCCGTTTTTGCTCGAACATTAAATGCCTCCAAATGGTATTTAATTAACTTCCCGAGCCCCTGGAAGCATGAAAATCACTTTAAACATGCTAATTTTAGCTCTAACACTGATGATCCACCTACAAATGTGAACTGACGTTCAAAAATAAAACATTTGAAAACGGACCATTTTCCACATTTCTGAAGCATGACGTAATGGGGGGGGTGTTATCTCTTTTGTCGAAAATCAGCCGTTTTTGCTCGAACATTAAATGCCTCCAAATGGTATTTAATTAACTTCCCGAGCCCCTGGAAGCATGAAAATCACTTTAAACATGCTAATTTTAGCTCTAACACTGATGATCCACCTACAAATGTGAACTGACGTTCAAAAATAAAACATTTGAAAACGGACCATTTTCCACATTTCTGAAGCATGACGTAATGGGGGGGTGTTATCTCTTTTGTCGAAAATCAGCCGTTTTTGCTCGAACATTAAATGCCTCCAAATGGTATTTAATTAACTTCCCGAGCCCCTGGAAGCATGAAAATCACTTTAAACATGCTAATTTTAGCTCTAACACTGATGATCCACCTACAAATGTGAACTGACGTTCAAAAATAAAACATTTGAAAACGGACCATTTTCCACATTTCTGAAGCATGACGTAATGGGGGGGTGTTATCTCTTTTGTCGAAAATCAGCCGTTTTTGCTCGAACATTAAATGCCTCCAAATGGTATTTAATTAACTTCCCGGGGTGAAGAAACCCTTTTTGAGAACTCAGAGTGAGTAAATTGGCCATTTTCATGCACTTTTAACCATTCCATAAATCTTGTGTTTTGGGCCCCTGGAAGCATGAAAATCACTTTAAACATGCTAATTTTAGCTCTAACACTGATGATCCACCTACAAATGTGAACTGACGTTCAAAAATAAAACATTTGAAAACGGACCATTTTCCACATTTCTGAAGCATGACGTAATGGGGGGGTGTTATCTCTTTTGTCGAAAATCAGCCGTTTTTGCTCGAACATTAAATGCCTCCAAATGGTATTTAATTAACTTCCCGAGCCCCTGGAAGCATGAAAATCACTTTAAACATGCTAATTTTAGCTCTAACACTGATGATCCACCTACAAATGTGAACTGACGTTCAAAAATAAAACATTTGAAAACGGACCATTTTCCACATTTCTGAAGCATGACGTAATGGGGGGGTGTTATCTCTTTTGTCGAAAATCAGCCGTTTTTGCTCGAACATTAAATGCCTCCAAATGGTATTTAATTAACTTCCCGAGCCCCTGGAAGCATGAAAATCACTTTAAACATGCTAATTTTAGCTCTAACACTGATGATCCACCTACAAATGTGAACTGACGTTCAAAAATAAAACATTTGAAAACGGACCATTTTCCACATTTCTGAAGCATGACGTAATGGGGGGGTGTTATCTCTTTTGTCGAAAATCAGCCGTTTTTGCTCGAACATTAAATGCCTCCAAATGGTATTTAATTAACTTCCCGAGCCCCTGGAAGCATGAAAATCACTTTAAACATGCTAATTTTAGCTCTAACACTGATGATCCACCTACAAATGTGAACTGACGTTCAAAAATAAAACATTTGAAAACGGACCATTTTCCACATTTCTGAAGCATGACGTAATGGGGGGGTGTTATCTCTTTTGTCCAAAATCAGCCGTTTTTGCTCGAACATTAAATGCCTCCAAATGGTATTTAATTAACTTCCCGGGGTGAAGAAACCCTTTTTGAGAACTCAGAGTGAGTAAATTGGCCATTTTCATGCACTTTTAACCATTCCATAAATCTTGTGTTTTGGGCCCCTGGAAGCATGAAAATCACTTTAAACATGCTAATTTTAGCTCTAACACTGATGATCCACCTACAAATGTGAACTGACGTTCAAAAATAAAACATTTGAAAACGGACCATTTTCCACATTTCTGAAGCATGACGTAATGGGGGGGTGTTATCTCTTTTGTCGAAAATCAGCCGTTTTTGCTCGAACATTAAATGCCTCCAAATGGTATTTAATTAACTTCCCGAGCCCCTGGAAGCATGAAAATCACTTTAAACATGCTAATTTTAGCTCTAACACTGATGATCCACCTACAAATGTGAACTGACGTTCAAAAATAAAACATTTGAAAACGGACCATTTTCCACATTTCTGAAGCATGACGTAATGGGGGGGTGTTATCTCTTTTGTCGAAAATCAGCCGTTTTTGCTCGAACATTAAATGCCTCCAAATGGTATTTAATTAACTTCCCGAGCCCCTGGAAGCATGAAAATCACTTTAAACATGCTAATTTTAGCTCCAACACTGATGATCCACCTACAAATGTGAACTGACGTTCAAAAATAAAACATTTGAAAACGGACCATTTTCCACATTTCTGAAGCATGACGTAATGGGGGGGTGTTATCTCTTTTGTCGAAAATCAGCCGTTTTTGCTCGAACATTAAATGCCTCCAAATGGTATTTAATTAACTTCCCGGGGTGAAGAAACCCTTTTTGAGAACTCAGAGTGAGTAAATTGGCCATTTTCATGCACTTTTAACCATTCCATAAATCTTGTGTTTTGGGCCCCTGGAAGCATGAAAATCACTTTAAACATGCTAATTTTAGCTCTAACACTGATGATCCACCTACAAATGTGAACTGACGTTCAAAAATAAAACATTTGAAAACGGACCATTTTCCACATTTCTGAAGCATGACGTAATGGGGGGGTGTTATCTCTTTTGTCGAAAATCAGCCGTTTTTGCTCGAACATTAAATGCCTCCAAATGGTATTTAATTAACTTCCCGAGCCCCTGGAAGCATGAAAATCACTTTAAACATGCTAATTTTAGCTCTAACACTGATGATCCACCTACAAATGTGAACTGACGTTCAAAAATAAAACATTTGAAAACGGACCATTTTCCACATTTCTGAAGCATGACGTAATGGGGGGGTGTTATCTCTTTTGTCGAAAATCAGCCGTTTTTGCTCGAACATTAAATGCCTCCAAATGGTATTTAATTAACTTCCCGAGCCCCTGGAAGCATGAAAATCACTTTAAACATGCTAATTTTAGCTCTAACACTGATGATCCACCTACAAATGTGAACTGACGTTCAAAAATAAAACATTTGAAAACGGACCATTTTCCACATTTCTGAAGCATGACGTAATGGGGGGGTGTTATCTCTTTTGTCGAAAATCAGCCGTTTTTGCTCGAACATTAAATGCCTCCAAATGGTATTTAATTAACTTCCCGGGGTGAAGAAACCCTTTTTGAGAACTCAGAGTGAGTAAATTGGCCATTTTCATGCACTTTTAACCATTCCATAAATCTTGTGTTTTGGGCCCCTGGAAGCATGAAAATCACTTTAAACATGCTAATTTTAGCTCTAACACTGATGATCCACCTACAAATGTGAACTGACGTTCAAAAATAAAACATTTGAAAACGGACCATTTTCCACATTTCTGAAGCATGACGTAATGGGGGGGTGTTATCTCTTTTGTCGAAAATCAGCCGTTTTTGCTCGAACATTAAATGCCTCCAAATGGTATTTAATTAACTTCCCGAGCCCCTGGAAGCATGAAAATTACTTTAAACATGCTAATTTTAGCTCTAACACTGATGATCCACCTACAAATGTGAACTGACGTTCAAAAATAAAACATTTGAAAACGGACCATTTTCCACATTTATGAAGCATGACGTAATGGGGGGGTGTTATCTCTTTTGTCGAAAATCAGCCGTTTTTGCTCGAACATTAAATGCCTCCAAATGGTATTTAATTAACTTCCCGAGCCCCTGGAAGCATGAAAATCACTTTAAACATGCTAATTTTAGCTCTAACACTGATGATCCACCTACAAATGTGAACTGACGTTCAAAAATAAAACATTTGAAAACGGACCATTTTCCACATTTCTGAAGCATGACGTAATGGGGGGGTGTTATCTCTTTTGTCGAAAATCAGCCGTTTTTGCTCGAACATTAAATGCCTCCAAATGGTATTTAATTAACTTCCCGAGCCCCTGGAAGCATGAAAATCACTTTAAACATGCTAATTTTAGCTCTAACACTGATGATCCACCTACAAATGTGAACTGACGTTCAAAAATAAAACATTTGAAAACGGACCATTTTCCACATTTCTGAAGCATGACGTAATGGGGGGGTGTTATCTCTTTTGTCGAAAATCAGCCGTTTTTGCTCGAACATTAAATGCCTCCAAATGGTATTTAATTAACTTCCCGAGCCCCTGGAAGCATGAAAATCACTTTAAACATGCTAATTTTAGCTCTAACACTGATGATCCACCTACAAATGTGAACTGACGTTCAAAAATAAAACATTTGAAAACGGACCATTTTCCACATTTCTGAAGCATGACGTAATGGGGGGGTGTTATCTCTTTTGTCGAAAATCAGCCGTTTTTGCTCGAACATTAAATGCCTCCAAATGGTATTTAATTAACTTCCCGGGGTGAAGAAACCCTTTTTGAGAACTCAGAGTGAGTAAATTGGCCATTTTCATGCACTTTTAACCATTCCATAAATCTTGTGTTTTGGGCCCCTGGAAGCATGAAAATCACTTTAAACATGCTAATTTTAGCTCTAACACTGATGATCCACCTACAAATGTGAACTGACGTTCAAAAATAAAACATTTGAAAACGGACCATTTTCCACATTTCTGAAGCATGACGTAATGGGGGGGTGTTATCTCTTTTGTCGAAAATCAGCCGTTTTTGCTCGAACATTAAATGCCTCCAAATGGTATTTAATTAACTTCCCGAGCCCCTGGAAGCATGAAAATCACTTTAAACATGCTAATTTTAGCTCTAACACTGATGATCCACCTACAAATGTGAACTGACGTTCAAAAATAAAACATTTGAAAACGGACCATTTTCCACATTTCTGAAGCATGACGTAATGGGGGGGTGTTATCTCTTTTGTCGAAAATCAGCCGTTTTTGCTCGAACATTAAATGCCTCCAAATGGTATTTAATTAACTTCCCGAGCCCCTGGAAGCATGAAAATCACTTTAAACATGCTAATTTTAGCTCTAACACTGATGATCCACCTACAAATGTGAACTGACGTTCAAAAATAAAACATTTGAAAACGGACCATTTTCCACATTTCTGAAGCATGACGTAATGGGGGGGTGTTATCTCTTTTGTCGAAAATCAGCCGTTTTTGCTCGAACATTAAATGCCTCCAAATGGTATTTAATTAACTTCCCGGGGTGAAGAAACCCTTTTTGAGAACTCAGAGTGAGTAAATTGGCCATTTTCATGCACTTTTAACCATTCCATAAATCTTGTGTTTTGGGCCCCTGGAAGCATGAAAATCACTTTAAACATGCTAATTTTAGCTCTAACACTGATGATCCACCTACAAATGTGAACTGACGTTCAAAAATAAAACATTTGAAAACGGACCATTTTCCACATTTCTGAAGCATGACGTAATGGGGGGGTGTTATCTCTTTTGTCGAAAATCAGCCGTTTTTGCTCGAACATTAAATGCCTCCAAATGGTATTTAATTAACTTCCCGAGCCCCTGGAAGCATGAAAATCACTTTAAACATGCTAATTTTAGCTCTAACACTGATGATCCACCTACAAATGTGAACTGACGTTCAAAAATAAAACATTTGAAAACGGACCATTTTCCACATTTCTGAAGCATGACGTAATGGGGGGGTGTTATCTCTTTTGTCGAAAATCAGCCGTTTTTGCTCGAACATTAAATGCCTCCAAATGGTATTTAATTAACTTCCCGAGCCCCTGGAAGCATGAAAATCACTTTAAACATGCTAATTTTAGCTCTAACACTGATGATCCACCTACAAATGTGAACTGACGTTCAAAAATAAAACATTTGAAAACGGACCATTTTCCACATTTCTGAAGCATGACGTAATGGGGGGGTGTTATCTCTTTTGTCGAAAATCAGCCGTTTTTGCTCGAACATTAAATGCCTCCAAATGGTATTTAATTAACTTCCCGGGGTGAAGAAACCCTTTTTGAGAACTCAGAGTGAGTAAATTGGCCATTTTCATGCACTTTTAACCATTCCATAAATCTTGTGTTTTGGGCCCCTGGAAGCATGAAAATCACTTTAAACATTCTAATTTTAGCTCTAACACTGATGATCCACCTACAAATGTGAACTGACGTTCAAAAATAAAACATTTGAAAACGGACCATTTTCCACATTTCTGAAGCATGACGTAATGGGGGGGTGTTATCTCTTTTGTCGAAAATCAGCCGTTTTTGCTCGAACATTAAATGCCTCCAAATGGTATTTAATTAACTTCCCGAGCCCCTGGAAGCATGAAAATCACTTTAAACATGCTAATTTTAGCTCTAACACTGATGATCCACCTACAAATGTGAACTGACGTTCAAAAATAAAACATTTGAAAACGGACCATTTTCCACATTTCTGAAGCATGACGTAATGGGGGGGTGTTATCTCTTTTGTCGAAAATCAGCCGTTTTTGCTCGAACATTAAATGCCTCCAAATGGTATTTAATTAACTTCCCGGGGTGAAGAAACCCTTTTTGAGAACTCAGAGTGAGTAAATTGGCCATTTTCATGCACTTTTAACCATTCCATAAATCTTGTGTTTTGGGCCCCTGGAAGCATGAAAATCACTTTAAACATGCTAATTTTAGCTCTAACACTGATGATCCACCTACAAATGTGAACTGACGTTCAAAAATAAAACATTTGAAAACGGACCATTTTCCACATTTCTGAAGCATGACGTAATGGGGGGGTGTTATCTCTTTTGTCGAAAATCAGCCGTTTTTGCTCGAACATTAAATGCCTCCAAATGGTATTTAATTAACTTCCCGAGCCCCTGGAAGCATGAAAATCACTTTAAACATGCTAATTTTAGCTCTAACACTGATGATCCACCTACAAATGTGAACTGACGTTCAAAAATAAAACATTTGAAAACGGACCATTTTCCACATTTCTGAAGCATGACGTAATGGGGGGGTGTTATCTCTTTTGTCGAAAATCAGCCGTTTTTGCTCGAACATTAAATGCCTCCAAATGGTATTTAATTAACTTCCCGAGCCCCTGGAAGCATGAAAATCACTTTAAACATGCTAATTTTAGCTCTAACACTGATGATCCACCTACAAATGTGAACTGACGTTCAAAAATAAAACATTTGAAAACGGACCATTTTCCACATTTCTGAAGCATGACGTAATGGGGGGGTGTTATCTCTTTTGTCGAAAATCAGCCGTTTTTGCTCGAACATTAAATGCCTCCAAATGGTATTTAATTAACTTCCCGAGCCCCTGGAAGCATGAAAATCACTTTAAACATGCTAATTTTAGCTCTAACACTGATGATCCACCTACAAATGTGAACTGACGTTCAAAAATAAAACATTTGAAAACGGACCATTTTCCACATTTCTGAAGCATGACGTAATGGGGGGGTGTTATCTCTTTTGTCGAAAATCAGCCGTTTTTGCTCGAACATTAAATGCCTCCAAATGGTATTTAATTAACTTCCCGAGCCCCTGGAAGCATGAAAATCACTTTAAACATGCTAATTTTAGCTCTAACACTGATGATCCACCTACAAATGTGAACTGACGTTCAAAAATAAAACATTTGAAAACGGACCATTTTCCACATTTCTGAAGCATGACGTAATGGGGGGGTGTTATCTCTTTTGTCGAAAATCAGCCGTTTTTGCTCGAACATTAAATGCCTCCAAATGGTATTTAATTAACTTCCCGAGCCCCTGGAAGCATGAAAATCACTTTAAACATGCTAATTTTAGCTCTAACACTGATGATCCACCTACAAATGTGAACTGACGTTCAAAAATAAAACATTTGAAAACGGACCATTTTCCACATTTCTGAAGCATGACGTAATGGGGGGGTGTTATCTCTTTTGTCGAAAATCAGCCGTTTTTGCTCGAACATTAAATGCCTCCAAATGGTATTTAATTAACTTCCCGAGCCCCTGGAAGCATGAAAATCACTTTAAACATGCTAATTTTAGCTCTAACACTGATGATCCACCTACAAATGTGAACTGACGTTCAAAAATAAAACATTTGAAAACGGACCATTTTCCACATTTCTGAAGCATGACGTAATGGGGGGGTGTTATCTCTTTTGTCGAAAATCAGCCGTTTTTGCTCGAACATTAAATGCCTCCAAATGGTATTTAATTAACTTCCCGGGGTGAAGAAACCCTTTTTGAGAACTCAGAGTGAGTAAATTGGCCATTTTCATGCACTTTTAACCATTCCATAAATCTTGTGTTTTGGGCCCCTGGAAGCATGAAAATCACTTTAAACATGCTAATTTTAGCTCTAACACTGATGATCCACCTACAAATGTGAACTGACGTTCAAAAATAAAACATTTGAAAACGGACCATTTTCCACATTTCTGAAGCATGACGTAATGGGGGGGTGTTATCTCTTTTGTCGAAAATCAGCCGTTTTTGCTCGAACATTAAATGCCTCCAAATGGTATTTAATTAACTTCCCGGGGTGAAGAAACCCTTTTTGAGAACTCAGAGTGAGTAAATTGGCCATTTTCATGCACTTTTAACCATTCCATAAATCCTGTGTTTTGGGCCCCTGGAAGCATGAAAATCACTTTAAACATGCTAATTTTAGCTCTAACACTGATGATCCACCTACAAATGTGAACTGACGTTCAAAAATAAAACATTTGAAAACGGACCATTTTCCACATTTCTGAAGCATGACGTAATGGGGGGGTGTTATCTCTTTTGTCGAAAATCAGCCGTTTTTGCTCGAACATTAAATGCCTCCAAATGGTATTTAATTAACTTCCCGAGCCCCTGGAAGCATGAAAATCACTTTAAACATGCTAATTTTAGCTCTAACACTGATGATCCACCTACAAATGTGAACTGACGTTCAAAAATAAAACATTTGAAAACGGACCATTTTCCACATTTCTGAAGCATGACGTAATGGGGGGGTGTTATCTCTTTTGTCGAAAATCAGCCGTTTTTGCTCGAACATTAAATGCCTCCAAATGGTATTTAATTAACTTCCCGGGGTGAAGAAACCCTTTTTGAGAACTCAGAGTGAGTAAATTGGCCATTTTCATGCACTTTTAACCATTCCATAAATCTTGTGTTTTGGGCCCCTGGAAGCATGAAAATCACTTTAAACATGCTAATTTTAGCTCTAACACTGATGATCCACCTACAAATGTGAACTGACGTTCAAAAATAAAACATTTGAAAACGGACCATTTTCCACATTTCTGAAGCATGACGTAATGGGGGGGTGTTATCTCTTTTGTCGAAAATCAGCCGTTTTTGCTCGAACATTAAATGCCTCCAAATGGTATTTAATTAACTTCCCGGGGTGAAGAAACCCTTTTTGAGAACTCAGAGTGAGTAAATTGGCCATTTTCATGCACTTTTAACCATTCCATAAATCTTGTGTTTTGGGCCCCTGGAAGCATGAAAATCACTTTAAACATGCTAATTTTAGCTCTAACACTGATGATCCACCTACAAATGTGAACTGACGTTCAAAAATAAATTGAAAACGGACCATTTTCCACATTTCTGAAGCATGACGTAATGGGGGGGTGTTATCTCTTTTGTCGAAAATCAGCCGTTTTTGCTCGAACATTAAATGCCTCCAAATGGTATTTAATTAACTTCCCGAGCCCCTGGAAGCATGAAAATCACTTTAAACATGCTAATTTTAGCTCTAACACTGATGATCCACCTACAAATGTGAACTGACGTTCAAAAATAAAACATTTGAAAACGGACCATTTTCCACATTTCTGAAGCATGACGTAATGGGGGGGTGTTATCTCTTTTGTCGAAAATCAGCCGTTTTTGCTCGAACATTAAATGCCTCCAAATGGTATTTAATTAACTTCCCGGGGTGAAGAAACCCTTTTTGAGAACTCAGAGTGAGTAAATTGGCCATTTTCATGCACTTTTAACCATTCCATAAATCTTGTGTTTTGGGCCCCTGGAAGCATGAAAATCACTTTAAACATGCTAATTTTAGCTCTTACACTGATGATCCACCTACAAATGTGAACTGACGTTCAAAAATAAAACATTTGAAAACGGACCATTTTCCACATTTCTGAAGCATGACGTAATGGGGGGGTGTTATCTCTTTTGTCGAAAATCAGCCGTTTTTGCTCGAACATTAAATGCCTCCAAATGGTATTTAATTAACTTCCCGAGCCCCTGGAAGCATGAAAATCACTTTAAACATGCTAATTTTAGCTCTAACACTGATGATCCACCTACAAATGTGAACTAACGTTCAAAAATAAAACATTTGAAAACGGACCATTTTCCACATTTCTGAAGCATGACGTAATGGGGGGGTGTTATCTCTTTTGTCGAAAATCAGCCGTTTTTGCTCGAACATTAAATGCCTCCAAATGGTATTTAATTAACTTCCCGAGCCCCTGGAAGCATGAAAATCACTTTAAACATGCTAATTTTAGCTCTAACACTGATGATCCACCTACAAATGTGAACTGACGTTCAAAAATAAAACATTTGAAAACGGACCATTTTCCACATTTCTGAAGCATGACGTAATGGGGGGGTGTTATCTCTTTTGTCGAAAATCAGCCGTTTTTGCTCGAACATTAAATGCCTCCAAATGGTATGTAATTAACTTCCCGAGCCCCTGGAAGCATGAAAATCACTTTAAACATGCTAATTTTAGCTCTAACACTGATGATCCACCTACAAATGTGAACTGACGTTCAAAAATAAAACATTTGAAAACGGACCATTTTCCACATTTCTGAAGCATGACGTAATGGGGGGGTGTTATCTCTTTTGTCGAAAATCAGCCGTTTTTGCTCGAACATTAAATGCCTCCAAATGGTATTTAATTAACTTCCCGGGGTGAAGAAACCCTTTTTGAGAACTCAGAGTGAGTAAATTGGCCATTTTCATGCACTTTTAACCATTCCATAAATCTTTTGTTTTGGGCCCCTGGAAGCATGAAAATCACTTTAAACATGCTAATTTTAGCTCTAACACTGATGATCCACCTACAAATGTGAACTGACGTTCAAAAATAAAACATTTGAAAACGGACCATTTTCCACATTTCTGAAGCATGACGTAATGGGGGGGTGTTATCTCTTTTGTCGAAAATCAGCCGTTTTTGCTCGAACATTAAATGCCTCCAAATGGTATTTAATTAACTTCCCGAGCCCCTGGAAGCATGAAAATCACTTTAAACATGCTAATTTTAGCTCTAACACTGATGATCCACCTACAAATGTGAACTGACGTTCAAAAATAAAACATTTGAAAACGGACCATTTTCCACATTTCTGAAGCATGACGTAATGGGGGGGTGTTATCTCTTTTGTCGAAAATCAGCCGTTTTTGCTCGAACATTAAATGCCTCCAAATGGTATTTAATTAACTTCCCGAGCCCCTGGAAGCATGAAAATCACTTTAAACATGCTAATTTTAGCTCTAACACTGATGATCCACCTACAAATGTGAACTGACGTTCAAAAATAAAACATTTGAAAACGGACCATTTTCCACATTTCTGAAGCATGACGTAATGGGGGGGTGTTATCTCTTTTGTCGAAAATCAGCCGTTTTTGCTCGAACATTAAATGCCTCCAAATGGTATTTAATTAACTTCCCGAGCCCCTGGAAGCATGAAAATTACTTTAAACATGCTAATTTTAGCTCTAACACTGATGATCCACCTACAAATGTGAACTGACGTTCAAAAATAAAACATTTGAAAACGGACCATTTTCCACATTTATGAAGCATGACGTAATGGGGGGGTGTTATCTCTTTTGTCGAAAATCAGCCGTTTTTGCTCGAACATTAAATGCCTCCAAATGGTATTTAATTAACTTCCCGAGCCCCTGGAAGCATGAAAATCACTTTAAACATGCTAATTTTAGCTCTAACACTGATGATCCACCTACAAATGTGAACTGACGTTCAAAAATAAAATATTTGAAAACGGACCATTTTCCAAATTTCTGAAGCATGACGTAATGGGGGGGTGTTATCTCTTTTGTCGAAAATCAGCCGTTTTTGCTCGAACATTAAATGCCTCCAAATGGTATTTAATTAACTTCCCGAGCCCCTGGAAGCATGAAAATCACTTTAAACATGCTAATTTTAGCTCTAACACTGATGATCCACCTACAAATGTGAACTGACGTTCAAAAATAAAACATTTGAAAACGGACCATTTTCCACATTTCTGAAGCATGACGTAATGGGGGGGTGTTATCTCTTTTGTCGAAAATCAGCCGTTTTTGCCATTTTCATGCACTTTTAACCATTCCATAAATCTTGTGTTTTGGGCCCCTGGAAGCATGAAAATCACTTTAAACATGCTAATTTTAGCTCTAACACTGATGATCCACCTACAAATGTGAACTGACGTTCAAAAATAAAACATTTGAAAACGGACCATTTTCCACATTTCTGAAGCATGACGTAATGGGGGGGTGTTATCTCTTTTGTCGAAAATCAGCCGTTTTTGCTCGAACATTAAATGCCTCCAAATGGTATGTAATTAACTTCCCGAGCCCCTGGAAGCATGAAAATCACTTTAAACATGCTAATTTTAGCTCTAACACTGATGATCCACCTACAAATGTGAACTGACGTTCAAAAATAAAACATTTGAAAACGGACCATTTTCCACATTTCTGAAGCATGACGTAATGGGGGGGGTGTTATCTCTTTTGTCGAAAATCAGCCGTTTTTGCTCGAACATTAAATGCCTCCAAATGGTATTTAATTAACTTCCCGGGGTGAAGAAACCCTTTTTGAGAACTCAGAGTGAGTAAATTGGCCATTTTCATGCACTTTTAACTATTCCATAAATCTTGTGTTTTGGGCCCCTGGAAGCATGAAAATCACTTTAAACATGCTAATTTTAGCTCTAACACTGATGATCCACCTACAAATGTGAACTGACGTTCAAAAATAAAACATTTGAAAACGGACCATTTTCCACATTTCTGAAGCATGACGTAATGGGGGGGTGTTATCTCTTTTGTCGAAAATCAGCCGTTTTTGCTCGAACATTAAATGCCTCCAAATGGTATTTAATTAACTTCCCGAGCCCCTGGAAGCATGAAAATCACTTTAAACATGCTAATTTTAGCTCTAACACTGATGATCCACCTACAAATGTGAACTGACGTTCAAAAATAAAACATTTGAAAACGGACCATTTTCCACATTTCTGAAGCATGACGTAATGGGGGGGTGTTATCTCTTTTGTCGAAAATCAGCCGTTTTTGCTCGAACATTAAATGCCTCCAAATGGTATTTAATTAACTTCCTGAGCCCCTGGAAGCATGAAAATCACTTTAAACATGCTAATTTTAGCTCTAACACTGATGATCCACCTACAAATGTGAACTGACGTTCAAAATTAAAACATTTGAAAACGGACCATTTTCCACATTTCTGAAGCATGACGTAATGGGGGGGTGTTATCTCTTTTGTCAAAAATCAGCCGTTTTTGCTCGAACATTAAATGCCTCCAAATGGTATTTAATTAACTTCCCGAGCCCCTGGAAGCATGAAAATCACTTTAAACATGCTAATTTTAGCTCTAACACTGATGATCCACCTACAAATGTGAACTGACGTTCAAAAATAAAACATTTGAAAACGGACCATTTTCCACATTTCTGAAGCATGACGTAATGGGGGGGTGTTATCTCTTTTGTCGAAAATCAGCCGTTTTTGCTCGAACATTAAATGCCTCCAAATGGTATTTAATTAACTTCCCGAGCCCCTGGAAGCATGAAAATCACTTTAAACATGCTAATTTTAGCTCTAACACTGATGATCCACCTACAAATGTGAACTGACGTTCAAAAATAAAACATTTGAAAACGGACCATTTTCCACATTTCTGAAGCATGACGTAATGGGGGGGTGTTATCTCTTTTGTCGAAAATCAGCCGTTTTTGCTCGAACATTAAATGCCTCCAAATGGTATTTAATTAACTTCCCGAGCCCCTGGAAGCATGAAAATCACTTTAAACATGCTAATTTTAGCTCTAACACTGATGATCCACCTACAAATGTGAACTGACGTTCAAAAATAAAACATTTGAAAACGGACCATTTTCCACATTTCTGAAGCATGACGTAATGGGGGGGTGTTATCTCTTTTGTCGAAAATCAGCCGTTTTTGCTCGAACATTAAATGCCTCCAAATGGTATTTAATTAACTTCCCGAGCCCCTGGAAGCATGAAAATCACTTTAAACATGCTAATTTTAGCTCTAACACTGATGATCCACCTACAAATGTGAACTGACGTTCAAAAATAAAACATTTGAAAACGGACCATTTTCCACATTTCTGAAGCATGACGTAATGGGGGGGTGTTATCTCTTTTGTCGAAAATCAGCCGTTTTTGCTCGAACATTAAATGCCTCCAAAATGGTATTTAATTAACTTCCCGAGCCCCTGGAAGCATGAAAATCACTTTAAACATGCTAATTTTAGCTCTAACACTGATGATCCACCTACAAATGTGAACTGACGTTCAAAAATAAAACATTTGAAAACGGACCATTTTCCACATTTCTGAAGCATGACGTAATGGGGGGGTGTTATCTCTTTTGTCGAAAATCAGCCGTTTTTGCTCGAACATTAAATGCCTCCAAATGGTATTTAATTAACTTCCCGAGCCCCTGGAAGCATGAAAATCACTTTAAACATGCTAATTTTAGCTCTAACACTGATGATCCACCTACAAATGTGAACTGACGTTCAAAAATAAAACATTTGAAAACGGACCATTTTCCACATTTCTGAAGCATGACGTAATGGGGGGGTGTTATCTCTTTTGTCGAAAATCAGCCGTTTTTGCTCGAACATTAAATGCCTCCAAATGGTATTTAATTAACTTCCCGAGCCCCTGGAAGCATGAAAATCACTTTAAACATGCTAATTTTAGCTCTAACACTGATGATCCACCTACAAATGTGAACTGACGTTCAAAAATAAAACATTTGAAAACGGACCATTTTCCACATTTCTGAAGCATGACGTAATGGGGGGGTGTTATCTCTTTTGTCGAAAATCAGCCGTTTTTGCTCGAACATTAAATGCCTCCAAATGGTATTTAATTAACTTCCCGGGGTGAAGAAACCCTTTTTGAGAACTCAGAGTGAGTAAATTGGCCATTTTCATGCACTTTTAACCATTCCATAAATCTTGTGTTTTGGGCCCCTGGAAGCATGAAAATCACTTTAAACATGCTAATTTTAGCTCTAACACTGATGATCCACCTACAAATGTGAACTGACGTTCAAAAATAAAACATTTGAAAACGGACCATTTTCCACATTTCTGAAGCATGACGTAATGGGGGGGTGTTATCTCTTTTGTCGAAAATCAGCCGTTTTTGCTCGAACATTAAATGCCTCCAAATGGTATTTAATTAACTTCCCGGGGTGAAGAAACCCTTTTTGAGAACTCAGAGTGAGTAAATTGGCCATTTTCATGCACTTTTAACCATTCCATAAATCTTGTGTTTTGGGCCCCTGGAAGCATGAAAATCACTTTAAACATGCTAATTTTAGCTCTAACACTGATGATCCACCTACAAATGTGAACTGACGTTCAAAAATAAAACATTTGAAAACGGACCATTTTCCACATTTCTGAAGCATGACGTAATGGGGGGGTGTTATCTCTTTTGTCGAAAATCAGCTGTTTTTGCTCGAACATTAAATGCCTCCAAATGGTATTTAATTAACTTCCCGAGCCCCTGGAAGCATGAAAATCACTTTAAACATGCTAATTTTAGCTCTAACACTGATGATCCACCTACAAATGTGAACTGACGTTCAAAAATAAAACATTTGAAAACGGACCATTTTCCACATTTCTGAAGCATGACGTAATGGGGGGGTGTTATCTCTTTTGTCGAAAATCAGCCGTTTTTGCTCGAACATTAAATGCCTCCAAATGGTATTTAATTAACTTCCCGAGCCCCTGGAAGCATGAAAATCACTTTAAACATGCTAATTTTAGCTCTAACACTGATGATCCACCTACAAATGTGAACTGACGTTCAAAAATAAAACATTTGAAAACGGACCATTTTCCACATTTCTGAAGCATGACGTAATGGGGGGGTGTTATCTCTTTTGTCGAAAATCAGCCGTTTTTGCTCGAACATTAAATGCCTCCAAATGGTATTTAATTAACTTCCCGAGCCCCTGGAAGCATGAAAATCACTTTAAACATGCTAATTTTAGCTCTAACACTGATGATCCACCTACAAATGTGAACTGACGTTCAAAAATAAAACATTTGAAAACGGACCATTTTCCACATTTCTGAAGCATGACGTAATGGGGGGGTGTTATCTCTTTTGTCGAAAATCATCCGTTTTTGCTCGAACATTAAATGCCTCCAAATGGTATTTAATTAACTTCCCGGGGTGAAGAAACCCTTTTTGAGAACTCAGAGTGAGTAAATTGGCCATTTTCATGCACTTTTAACCATTCCATAAATCTTGTGTTTTGGGCCCCTGGAAGCATGAAAATCACTTTAAACATGCTAATTTTAGCTCTAACACTGATGATCCACCTACAAATGTGAACTGACGTTCAAAAATAAAACATTTGAAAACGGACCATTTTCCACATTTCTGAAGCATGACGTAATGGGGGGGTGTTATCTCTTTTGTCGAAAATCAGCCGTTTTTGCTCGAACATTAAATGCCTCCAAATGGTATTTAATTAACTTCCCGGGGTGAAGAAACCCTTTTTGAGAACTCAGAGTGAGTAAATTGGCCATTTTCATGCACTTTTAACCATTCCATAAATCTTGTGTTTTGGGCCCCTGGAAGCATGAAAATCACTTTAAACATGCTAATTTTAGCTCTAACACTGATGATCCACCTACAAATGTGAACTGACGTTCAAAAATAAAACATTTGAAAACGGACCATTTTCCACATTTCTGAAGCATGACGTAATGGGGGGGTGTTATCTCTTTTGTCGAAAATCAGCCGTTTTTGCTCGAACATTAAATGCCTCCAAATGGTATTTAATTAACTTCCCGGGGTGAAGAAACCCTTTTTGAGAACTCAGAGTGAGTAAATTGGCCATTTTCATGCACTTTTAACCATTCCATAAATCTTGTGTTTTGGGCCCCTGGAAGCATGAAAATCACTTTAAACATGCTAATTTTAGCTCTAACACTGATGATCCACCTACAAATGTGAACTGGCGTTCAAAAATAAAACATTTGAAAACGGACCATTTTCCACATTTCTGAAGCATGACGTAATGGGGGGGTGTTATCTCTTTTGTCGAAAATCAGCCGTTTTTGCTCGAACATTAAATGCCTCCAAATGGTATTTAATTAACTTCCCGAGCCCCTGGAAGCATGAAAATCACTTTAAACATGCTAATTTTAGCTCTAACACTGATGATCCACCTACAAATGTGAACTGACGTTCAAAAATAAAACATTTGAAAACGGACCATTTTCCACATTTCTGAAGCATGACGTAATGGGGGGGTGTTATCTCTTTTGTCGAAAATCAGCCGTTTTTGCTCGAACATTAAATGCCTCCAAATGGTATTTAATTAACTTCCCGGGGTGAAGAAACCCTTTTTGAGAACTCAGAGTGAGTAAATTGGCCATTTTCATGCACTTTTAACCATTCCATAAATCTTGTGTTTTGGGCCCCTGGAAGCATGAAAATCACTTTAAACATGCTAATTTTAGCTCTAACACTGATGATCCACCTACAAATGTGAACTGACGTTCAAAAATAAAACATTTGAAAACGGACCATTTTCCACATTTCTGAAGCATGACGTAATGGGGGGGTGTTATCTCTTTTGTCGAAAATCAGCCGTTTTTGCTCGAACATTAAATGCCTCCAAATGGTATTTAATTAACTTCCCGGGGTGAAGAAACCCTTTTTGAGAACTCAGAGTGAGTAAATTGGCCATTTTCATGCACTTTTAACCATTCCATAAATCTTGTGTTTTGGGCCCCTGGAAGCATGAAAATCACTTTAAACATGCTAATTTTAGCTCTAACACTGATGATCCACCTACAAATGTGAACTGACGTTCAAAAATAAAACATTTGAAAACGGACCGTTTTCCACATTTCTGAAGCATGACGTAATGGGGGGGTGTTATCTCTTTTGTCGAAAATCAGCCGTTTTTGCTCGAACATTAAATGCCTCCAAATGGTATTTAATTAACTTCCCGAGCCCCTGGAAGCATGAAAATCACTTTAAACATGCTAATTTTAGCTCTAACACTGATGATCCACCTACAAATGTGAACTGACGTTCAAAAATAAAACATTTGAAAACGGACCATTTTCCACATTTCTGAAGCATGACGTAATGGGGGGGTGTTATCTCTTTTGTCGAAAATCAGCCGTTTTTGCTCGAACATTAAATGCCTCCAAATGGTATTTAATTAACTTCCCGAGCCCCTGGAAGCATGAAAATCACTTTAAACATGCTAATTTTAGCTCTAACACTGATGATCCACCTACAAATGTGAACTGACGTTCAAAAATAAAACATTTGAAAACGGACCATTTTCCACATTTCTGAAGCATGACGTAATGGGGGGGTGTTATCTCTTTTGTCGAAAATCAGCCGTTTTTGCTCGAACATTAAATGCCTCCAAATGGTATTTAATTAACTTCCCGGGGTGAAGAAACCTTTTTTGAGAACTCAGAGTGAGTAAATTGGCCATTTTCATGCACTTTTAACCATTCCATAAATCTTGTGTTTTGGGCCCCTGGAAGCATGAAAATCACTTTAAACATGCTAATTTTAGCTCTAACACTGATGATCCACCTACAAATATGAACTGACGTTCAAAAATAAAACATTTGAAAACGGACCATTTTCCACATTTCTGAAGCATGACGTAATGGGGGGGTGTTATCTCTTTTGTCGAAAATCAGCCGTTTTTGCTCGAACATTAAATGCCTCCAAATGGTATTTAATTAACTTCCCGGGGTGAAGAAACCCTTTTTGAGAACTCAGAGTGAGTAAATTGGCCATTTTCATGCACTTTTAACCATTCCATAAATCTTGTGTTTTGGGCCCCTGGAAGCATGAAAATCACTTTAAACATGCTAATTTTAGCTCTAACACTGATGATCCACCTACAAATGTGAACTGACGTTCAAAAATAAAACATTTGAAAACGGACCATTTTCCACATTTCTGAAGCATGACGTAATGGGGGGGTGTTATCTCTTTTGTCGAAAATCAGCCGTTTTTGCTCGAACATTAAATGCCTCCAAATGGTATTTAATTAACTTCCCGAGCCCCTGGAAGCATGAAAATCACTTTAAACATGCTAATTTTAGCTCTAACACTGATGATCCACCTACAAATGTGAACTGACGTTCAAAAATAAAACATTTGAAAACGGACCATTTTCCACATTTCTGAAGCATGACGTAATGGGGGGGTGTTATCTCTTTTGTCGAAAATCAGCCGTTTTTGCTCGAACATTAAATGCCTCCAAATGGTATTTAATTAACTTCCCGAGCCCCTGGAAGCATGAAAATCACTTTAAACATGCTAATTTTAGCTCTAACACTGATGATCCACCTACAAATGTGAACTGACGTTCAAAAATAAAACATTTGAAAACGGACCATTTTCCACATTTCTGAAGCATGACGTAATGGGGGGGTGTTATCTCTTTTGTCGAAAATCAGCCGTTTTTGCTCGAACATTAAATGCCTCCAAATGGTATTTAATTAACTTCCCGAGCCCCTGGAAGCATGAAAATCACTTTAAACATGCTAATTTTAGCTCTAACACTGATGATCCACCTACAAATGTGAACTGACGTTCAAAAATAAAACATTTGAAAACGGACCATTTTCCACATTTCTGAAGCATGACGTAATGGGGGGGGTGTTATCTCTTTTGTCGAAAATCAGCCGTTTTTGCTCGAACACTAAATGCCTCCAAATGGTATTTAATTAACTTCCCGAGCCCCTGGAAGCATGAAAATCACTTTAAACATGCTAATTTTAGCTCTAACACTGATGATCCACCTACAAATGTGAACTGACGTTCAAAAATAAAACATTTGAAAACGGACCATTTTCCACATTTCTGAAGCATGACGTAATGGGGGGTGTTATCTCTTTTGTCGAAAATCAGCCGTTTTTGCTCGAACATTAAATGCCTCCAAATGGTATTTAATTAACTTCCCGGGGTGAAGAAACCCTTTTTGAGAACTCAGAGTGAGTAAATTGGCCATTTTCATGCACTTTTAACCATTCCATAAATCTTGTGTTTTGGGCCCCTGGAAGCATGAAAATCACTTTAAACATGCTAATTTTAGCTCTAACACTGATGATCCACCTACAAATGTGAACTGACGTTCAAAAATAAAACATTTGAAAACGGACCATTTTCCACATTTCTGAAGCATGACGTAATGGGGGGGTGTTATCTCTTTTGTCGAAAATCAGCCGTTTTTGCTCGAACATTAAATGCCTCCAAATGGTATTTAATTAACTTCCCGGGGTGAAGAAACCCTTTTTGAGAACTCAGAGTGAGTAAATTGGCCATTTTCATGCACTTTTAACCATTCCATAAATCTTGTGTTTTGGGCCCCTGGAAGCATGAAAATCACTTTAAACATGCTAATTTTAGCTCTAACACTGATGATCCACCTACAAATGTGAACTGACGTTCAAAAATAAAACATTTGAAAACGGACCATTTTCCACATTTCTGAAGCATGACGTAATGGGGGGGTGTTATCTCTTTTGTCGAAAATCAGCCGTTTTTGCTCGAACATTAAATGCCTCCAAATGGTATTTAATTAACTTCCCGAGCCCCTGGAAGCATGAAAATCACTTTAAACATGCTAATTTTAGCTCTAACACTGATGATCCACCTACAAATGTGAACTGACCTTCAAAAATAAAACATTTGAAAACGGACCATTTTCCACATTTCTGAAGCATGACGTAATGGGGGGGTGTTATCTCTTTTGTCGAAAATCAGCCGTTTTTGCTCGAACATTAAATGCCTCCAAATGGTATTTAATTAACTTCCCGGGGTGAAGAAACCCTTTTTGAGAACTCAGAGTGAGTAAATTGGCCATTTTCATGCACTTTTAACCATTCCATAAATCTTGTGTTTTGGGCCCCTGGAAGCATGAAAATCACTTTAAACATGCTAATTTTAGCTCTAACACTGATGATCCACCTACAAATGTGAACTGACGTTCAAAAATAAAACATTTGAAAACGGACCATTTTCCACATTTCTGAAGCATGACGTAATGGGGGGGTGTTATCTCTTTTGTCGAAAATCAGCCGTTTTTGCTCGAACATTAAATGCCTCCAAATGGTATTTAATTAACTTCCCGAGCCCCTGGAAGCATGAAAATCACTTTAAACATGCTAATTTTAGCTCTAACACTGATGATCCACCTACAAATGTGAACTGACGTTCAAAAATAAAACATTTGAAAACGGACCATTTTCCACATTTCTGAAGCATGACGTAATGGGGGGGTGTTATCTCTTTTGTCGAAAATCAGCCGTTTTTGCTCGAACATTAAATGCCTCCAAATGGTATTTAATTAACTTCCCGAGCCCCTGGAAGCATGAAAATCACTTTAAACATGCTAATTTTAGCTCTAACACTGATGATCCACCTACAAATGTGAACTGACGTTCAAAAATAAAACATTTGAAAACGGACCATTTTCCACATTTCTGAAGCATGACGTAATGGGGGGGTGTTATCTCTTTTGTCGAAAATCAGCCGTTTTTGCTCGAACATTAAATGCCTCCAAATGGTATTTAATTAACTTCCCGAGCCCCTGGAAGCATGAAAATCACTTTAAACATGCTAATTTTAGCTCTAACACTGATGATCCACCTACAAATGTGAACTGACGTTCAAAAATAAAACATTTGAAAACGGACCATTTTCCACATTTCTGAAGCATGACGTAATGGGGGGGTGTTATCTCTTTTGTCGAAAATCAGCCGTTTTTGCTCGAACATTAAATGCCTCCAAATGGTATTTAATTAACTTCCCGGGGTGAAGAAACCCTTTTTGAGAACTCAGAGTGAGTAAATTGGCCATTTTCATGCACTTTTAACCATTCCATAAATCTTGTGTTTTGGGCCCCTGGAAGCATGAAAATCACTTTAAACATGCTAATTTTAGCTCTAACACTGATGATCCACCTACAAATGTGAACTGACGTTCAAAAATAAAACATTTGAAAACGGACCATTTTCCACATTTCTGAAGCATGACGTAATGGGGGGGTGTTATCTCTTTTGTCGAAAATCAGCCGTTTTTGCTCGAACATTAAATGCCTCCAAATGGTATTTAATTAACTTCCCGAGCCCCTGGAAGCATGAAAATCACTTTAAACATGCTAATTTTAGCTCTAACACTGATGATCCACCTACAAATGTGAACTGACGTTCAAAAATAAAACATTTGAAAACGGACCATTTTCCACATTTCTGAAGCATGACGTAATGGGGGGGTGTTATCTCTTTTGTCGAAAATCAGCCGTTTTTGCTCGAACATTAAATGCCTCCAAATGGTATTTAATTAACTTCCCGGGGTGAAGAAACCCTTTTTGAAAACTCAGAGTGAGTAAATTGGCCATTTTCATGCACTTTTAACCATTCCATAAATCTTGTGTTTTGGGCCCCTGGAAGCATGAAAATCACTTTAAACATGCTAATTTTAGCTCTAACACTGATGATCCACCTACAAATGTGAACTGACGTTCAAAAATAAAACATTTGAAAACGGACCATTTTCCACATTTCTGAAGCATGACGTAATGGGGGGGTGATATCTCTTTTGTCGAAAATCAGCCGTTTTTGCTCGAACATTAAATGCCTCCAAATGGTATTTAATTAACTTCCCGAGCCCCTGGAAGCATGAAAATCACTTTAAACATGCTAATTTTAGCTCTAACACTGATGATCCACCTACAAATGTGAACTGACGTTCAAAAATAAAACATTTGAAAACGGACCATTTTCCACATTTCTGAAGCATGACGTAATGGGGGGTGTTATCTCTTTTGTCGAAAATCAGCCGTTTTTGCTCGAACATTAAATGCCTCCAAATGGTATTTAATTAACTTCCCGAGCCCCTGGAAGCATGAAAATCACTTTAAACATGCTAATTTTAGCTCTAACACTGATGATCCACCTACAAATGTGAACTGACGTTCAAAAATAAAACATTTGAAAACGGACCATTTTCCACATTTCTGAAGCATGACATAATGGGGGGGTGTTATCTCTTTTGTCGAAAATCAGCCGTTTTTGCTCGAACATTAAATGCCTCCAAATGGTATTTAATTAACTTCCCGAGCCCCTGGAAGCATGAAAATCACTTTAAACATGCTAATTTTAGCTCTAACACTGATGATCCACCTACAAATGTGAACTGACGTTCAAAAATAAAACATTTGAAAACGGACCATTTTCCACATTTCTGAAGCATGACGTAATGGGGGGGTGTTATCTCTTTTGTCGAAAATCAGCCGTTTTTGCTCGAACATTAAATGCCTCCAAATGGTATTTAATTAACTTCCCGGGGTGAAGAAACCCTTTTTGAGAACTCAGAGCGAGTAAATTGGCCATTTTCATGCACTTTTAACCATTCCATAAATCTTGTGTTTTGGGCCCCTGGAAGCATGAAAATCACTTTAAACATGCTAATTTTAGCTCTAACACTGATGATCCACATACAAATGTGAACTGACGTTCAAAAATAAAACATTTGAAAACGGACCATTTTCCACATTTCTGAAGCATGACGTAATGGGGGGGTGTTATCTCTTTTGTCGAAAATCAGCCGTTTTTGCTCGAACATTAAATGCCTCCAAATGGTATTTAATTAACTTCCCGAGCCCCTGGAAGCATGAAAATCACTTTAAACATGCTAATTTTAGCTCTAACACTGATGATCCACCTACAAATGTGAACTGACGTTCAAAAATAAAACATTTGAAAACGGACCATTTTCCACATTTCTGAAGCATGACGTAATGGGGGGGTGTTATCTCTTTTGTCGAAAATCAGCCGTTTTTGCTCGAACATTAAATGCCTCCAAATGGTATTTAATTAACTTCCCGAGCCCCTGGAAGCATGAAAATCACTTTAAACATGCTAATTTTAGCTCTAACACTGATGATCCACCTACAAATGTGAACTGACGTTCAAAAATAAAACATTTGAAAACGGACCATTTTCCACATTTCTGAAGCATGACGTAATGGGGGGGTGTTATCTCTTTTGTCGAAAATCAGCCGTTTTTGCTCGAACATTAAATGCCTCCAAATGGTATTTAATTAACTTCCCGAGCCCCTGGAAGCATGAAAATCACTTTAAACATGCTAATTTTAGCTCTAACACTGATGATCCACCTACAAATGTGAACTGACGTTCAAAAATAAAACATTTGAAAACGGACCATTTTCCACATTTCTGAAGCATGACGTAATGGGGGGGTGTTATCTCTTTTGTCGAAAATCAGTCGTTTTTGCTCGAACATTAAATGCCTCCAAATGGTATTTAATTAACTTCCCGAGCCCCTGGAAGCATGAAAATCACTTTAAACATGCTAATTTTAGCTCTAACACTGATGATCCACCTACAAATGTGAACTGACGTTCAAAAATAAAACATTTGAAAACGGACCATTTTCCACATTTCTGAAGCATGACGTAATGGGGGGGTGTTATCTCTTTTGTCGAAAATCAGCCGTTTTTGCTCGAACATTAAATGCCTCCAAATGGTATTTAATTAACTTCCCGGGGTGAAGAAACCCTTTTTGAGAACTCAGAGTTAGTAAATTGGCCATTTTCATGCACTTTTAACCATTCCATAAATCTTGTGTTTTGGGCCCCTGGAAGCATGAAAATCACTTTAAACATGCTAATTTTAGCTCTAACACTGATGATCCACCTACAAATGTGAACTGACGTTCAAAAATAAAACATTTGAAAACGGACCATTTTCCACATTTCTGAAGCATGACGTAATGGGGGGGTGTTATCTCTTTTGTCGAAAATCAGCCGTTTTTGCTCGAACATTAAATGCCTCCAAATGGTATTTAATTAACTTCCCGAGCCCCTGGAAGCATGAAAATCACTTTAAACATGCTAATTTTAGCTCTAACACTGATGATCCACCTACAAATGTGAACTGACGTTCAAAAATAAAACATTTGAAAACGGACCATTTTCCACATTTCTGAAGCATGACGTAATGGGGGGGTGTTATCTCTTTTGTCGAAAATCAGCCGTTTTTGCTCGAACATTAAATGCCTCCAAATGGTATTTAATTAACTTCCCGGGGTGAAGAAACCCTTTTTGAGAACTCAGAGTGAGTAAATTGGCCATTTTCATGCACTTTTAACCATTCCATAAATCTTGTGTTTTGGGCCCCTGGAAGCATGAAAATCACTTTAAACATGCTAATTTTAGCTCTAACACTGATGATCCACCTACAAATGTGAACTGACGTTCAAAAATAAAACATTTGAAAACTGACCATTTTCCACATTTCTGAAGCATGACGTAATGGGGGGGTGTTATCTCTTTTGTCGAAAATCAGCCGTTTTTGCTCGAACATTAAATGCCTCCAAATGGTATTTAATTAACTTCCCGAGCCCCTGGAAGCATGAAAATCACTTTAAACATGCTAATTTTAGCTCTAACACTGATGATCCACCTACAAATGTGAACTGACGTTCAAAAATAAAACATTTGAAAACGGACCATTTTCCACATTTCTGAAGCATGACGTAATGGGGGGGTGTTATCTCTTTTGTCGAAAATCAGCCGTTTTTGCTCGAACATTAAATGCCTCCAAATGGTATTTAATTAACTTCCCGAGCCCCTGGAAGCATGAAAATCACTTTAAACATGCTAATTTTAGCTCTAACACTGATGATCCACCTACAAATGTGAACTGACGTTCAAAAATAAAACATTTGAAAACGGACCATTTTCCACATTTCTGAAGCATGACGTAATGGGGGGGTGTTATCTCTTTTGTCGAAAATCAGCCGTTTTTGCTCGAACATTAAATGCCTCCAAATGGTATTTAATTAACTTCCCGAGCCCCTGGAAGCATGAAAATCACTTTAATCATGCTAATTTTAGCTCTAACACTGATGATCCACCTACAAATGTGAACTGACGTTCAAAAATAAAACATTTGAAAACGGACCATTTTCCACATTTCTGAAGCATGGCGTAATGGGGGGGTGTTATCTCTTTTGTCGAAAATCAGCCGTTTTTGCTCGAACATTAAATGCCTCCAAATGGTATTTAATTAACTTCCCGAGCCCCTGGAAGCATGAAAATCACTTTAAACATGCTAATTTTAGCTCTAACACTGATGATCCACCTACAAATGTGAACTGACGTTCAAAAATAAAACATTTGAAAACGGACCATTTTCCACATTTCTGAAGCATGACGTAATGGGGGGGTGTTATCTCTTTTGTCGAAAATCAGCCGTTTTTGCTCGAACATTAAATGCCTCCAAATGGTATTTAATTAACTTCCCGGGGTGAAGAAACCCTTTTTGAGAACTCAGAGTGAGTAAATTGGCCATTTTCATGCACTTTTAACCATTCCATAAATCTTGTGTTTTGGGCCCCTGGAAGCATGAAAATCACTTTAAACATGCTAATTTTAGCTCTAACACTGATGATCCACCTACAAATGTGAACTGACGTTCAAAAATAAAACATTTGAAAACGGACCATTTTCCACATTTCTGAAGCATGACGTAATGGGGGGGGTGTTATCTCTTTTGTCGAAAATCAGCCGTTTTTGCTCGAACATTAAATGCCTCCAAATGGTATTTAATTAACTTCCCGAGCCCCTGGAAGCATGAAAATCACTTTAAACATGCTAATTTTAGCTCTAACACTGATGATCCACCTACAAATGTGAACTGACGTTCAAAAATAAAACATTTGAAAACGGACCATTTTCCACATTTCTGAAGCATGACGTAATGGGGGGGTGTTATCTCTTTTGTCGAAAATCAGCCGTTTTTGCTCGAACATTAAATGCCTCCAAATGGTATTTAATTAACTTCCCGAGCCCCTGGAAGCATGAAAATCACTTTAAACATGCTAATTTTAGCTCTAACACTGATGATCCACCTACAAATGTGAACTGACGTTCAAAAATAAAACATTTGAAAACGGACCATTTTCCACATTTCTGAAGCATGACGTAATGGGGGGGTGTTATCTCTTTTGTCGAAAATCAGCCGTTTTTGCTCGAACATTAAATGCCTCCAAATGGTATTTAATTAACTTCCCGAGCCCCTGGAAGCATGAAAATCACTTTAAACATGCTAATTTTAGCTCTAACACTGATGATCCACCTACAAATGTGAACTGACGTTCAAAAATAAAACATTTGAAAACGGACCATTTTCCACATTTCTGAAGCATGACGTAATGGGGGGGTGTTATCTCTTTTGTCGAAAATCAGCCGTTTTTGCTCGAACATTAAATGCCTCCAAATGGTATTTAATTAACTTCCCGGGGTGAAGAAACCTTTTTTGAGAACTCAGAATGAGTAAATTGGCCATTTTCATGCACTTTTAACCATTCCATAAATCTTGTGTTTTGGGCCCCTGGAAGCATGAAAATCACTTTAAACATGCTAATTTTAGCTCTAACACTGATGATCCACCTACAAATGTGAACTGACGTTCAAAAATAAAACATTTGAAAACGGACCATTTTCCACATTTCTGAAGCATGACGTAATGGGGGGGTGTTATCTCTTTTGTCGAAAATCAGCCGTTTTTGCTCGAACATTAAATGCCTCCAAATGGTATTTAATTAACTTCCCGAGCCCCTGGAAGCATGAAAATCACTTTAAACATGCTAATTTTAGCTCTAACACTGATGATCCACCTACAAATGTGAACTGACGTTCAAAAATAAAACATTTGAAAACGGACCATTTTCCACATTTCTGAAGCATGACGTAATGGGGGGGTGTTATCTCTTTTGTCGAAAATCAGCCGTTTTTGCTCGAACATTAAATGCCTCCAAATGGTATTTAATTAACTTCCCGAGCCCCTGGAAGCATGAAAATCACTTTAAACATGCTAATTTTAGCTCTAACACTGATGATCCACCTACAAATGTGAACTGACGTTCAAAAATAAAACATTTGAAAACGGACCATTTTCCACATTTCTGAAGCATGACGTAATGGGGGGGTGTTATCTCTTTTGTCGAAAATCAGCCGTTTTTGCTCGAACATTAAATGCCTCCAAATGGTATTTAATTAACTTCCCGAGCCCCTGGAAGCATGAAAATCACTTTAAACATGCTAATTTTAGCTCTAACACTGATGATCCACCTACAAATGTGAACTGACGTTCAAAAATAAAACATTTGAAAACGTACCATTTTCCACATTTCTGAAGCATGACGTAATGGGGGGGTGTTATCTCTTTTGTCGAAAATCAGCCGTTTTTGCTCGAACATTAAATGCCTCCAAATGGTATTTAATTAACTTCCCGGGGTGAAGAAACCCTTTTTGAGAACTCAGAGTGAGTAAATTGGCCATTTTCATGCACTTTTAACCATTCCATAAATCTTGTGTTTTGGGCCCCTGGAAGCATGAAAATCACTTTAAACATGCTAATTTTAGCTCTAACACTGATGATCCACCTACAAATGTGAACTGACGTTCAAAAATAAAACATTTGAAAACGGACCATTTTCCACATTTCTGAAGCATGACGTAATGGGGGGGTGTTATCTCTTTTGTCGAAAATCAGCCGTTTTTGCTCGAACATTAAATGCCTCCAAATGATATTTAATTAACTTCCCGGGGTGAAGAAACCCTTTTTGAGAACTCAGAGTGAGTAAATTGGCCATTTTCATGCACTTTTAACCATTCCATAAATCTTGTGTTTTGGGCCCCTGGAAGCATGAAAATCACTTTAAACATGCTAATTTTAGCTCTAACACTGATGATCCACCTACAAATGTGAACTGACGTTCAAAAATAAAACATTTGAAAACGGACCATTTTCCACATTTCTGAAGCATGACGTAATGGGGGGGTGTTATCTCTTTTGTCGAAAATCAGCCGTTTTTGCTCGAACATTAAATGCCTCCAAATGGTATTTAATTAACTTCCCGAGCCCCTGGAAGCATGAAAATCACTTTAAACATGCTAATTTTAGCTCTAACACTGATGATCCACCTACAAATGTGAACTGACGTTCAAAAATAAAACATTTGAAAACGGACCATTTTCCACATTTCTGAAGCATGACGTAATGGGGGGGTGTTATCTCTTTTGTCGAAAATCAGCCGTTTTTGCTCGAACATTAAATGCCTCCAAATGGTATTTAATTAACTTCCCGAGCCCCTGGAAGCATGAAAATCACTTTAAACATGCTAATTTTAGCTCTAACACTGATGATCCACCTACAAATGTGAACTGACGTTCAAAAATAAAACATTTGGAAACGGACCATTTTCCACATTTCTGAAGCATGACGTAATGGGGGGGTGTTATCTCTTTTGTCGAAAATCAGCCGTTTTTGCTCGAACATTAAATGCCTCCAAATGGTATTTAATTAACTTCCCGGGGTGAAGAAACCCTTTTTGAGAACTCAGAGCGAGTAAATTGGCCATTTTCATGCACTTTTAACCATTCCATAAATCTTGTGTTTTGGGCCCCTGGAAGCATGAAAATCACTTTAAACATGCTAATTTTAGCTCTAACACTGATGATCCACATACAAATGTGAACTGACGTTCAAAAATAAAACATTTGAAAACGGACCATTTTCCACATTTCTGAAGCATGACGTAATGGGGGGGGTGTTATCTCTTTTGTCGAAAATCAGCCGTTTTTGCTCGAACATTAAATGCCTCCAAATGGTATTTAATTAACTTCCCGAGCCCCTGGAAGCATGAAAATCACTTTAAACATGCTCATTTTAGCTCTAACACTGATGATCCACCTACAAATGTGAACTGACGTTCAAAAATAAAACATTTGAAAACGGACCATTTTCCACATTTCTGAAGCATGACGTAATGGGGGGGTGTTATCTCTTTTGTCGAAAATCAGCCGTTTTTGCTCGAACATTAAATGCCTCCAAATGGTATTTAATTAACTTCCCGAGCCCCTGGAAGCATGAAAATCACTTTAAACATGCTAATTTTAGCTCTAACACTGATGATCCACCTACAAATGTGAACTGACGTTCAAAAATAAAACATTTGAAAACGGACCATTTTCCACATTTCTGAAGCATGACGTAATGGGGGGGTGTTATCTCTTTTGTCGAAAATCAGCCGTTTTTGCTCGAACATTAAATGCCTCCAAATGGTATTTAATTAACTTCCCGAGCCCCTGGAAGCATGAAAATCACTTTAAACATGCTAATTTTAGCTCTAACACTGATGATCCACCTACAAATGTGAACTGACGTTCAAAAATAAAACATTTGAAAACGGACCATTTTCCACATTTCTGAAGCATGACGTAATGGGGGGGTGTTATCTCTTTTGTCGAAAATCAGCCGTTTTTGCTCGAACATTAAATGCCTCCAAATGGTATTTAATTAACTTCTGAGCCCCTGGAAGCATGAAAATCACTTTAAACATGCTAATTTTAGCTCTAACACTGATGATCCACCTACAAATGTGAACTGACGTTCAAAAATAAAACATTTGAAAACGGACCATTTTCCACATTTCTGAAGCATGACGTAATGGGGGGGTGTTATCTCTTTTGTCGAAAATCAGCCGTTTTTGCTCGAACATTAAATGCCTCCAAATGGTATTTAATTAACTTCCCGGGGTGAAGAAACCCTTTTTGAGAACTCAGAGTGAGTAAATTGGCCATTTTCATGCACTTTTAACCATTCCATAAATCTTGTGTTTTGGGCCCCTGGAAGCATGAAAATCACTTTAAACATGCTAATTTTAGCTCTAACACTGATGATCCACCTACAAATGTGAACTGACGTTCAAAAATAAAACATTTGAAAACGGACCATTTTCCACATTTCTGAAGCATGACGTAATGGGGGGGTGTTATCTCTTTTGTCGAAAATCAGCCGTTTTTGCTCGAACATTAAATGCCTCCAAATGGTATTTAATTAACTTCCCGAGCCCCTGGAAGCATGAAAATCACTTTAAACATGCTAATTTTAGCTCTAACACTGATGATCCACCTACAAATGTGAACTGACGTTCAAAAATAAAACATTTGAAAACGGACCATTTTCCACATTTCTGAAGCATGACGTAATGGGGGGGTGTTATCTCTTTTGTCGAAAATCAGCCGTTTTTGCTCGAACATTAAATGCCTCCAAATGGTATTTAATTAACTTCCCGGGGTGAAGAAACCCTTTTTGAGAACTCAGAGTGAGTAAATTGGCCATTTTCATGCACTTTTAACCATTCCATAAATCTTGTGTTTTGGGCCCCTGGAAGCATGAAAATCACTTTAAACATGCTAATTTTAGCTCTAACACTGATGATCCACCTACAAATGTGAACTGACGTTCAAAAATAAAACATTTGAAAACTGACCATTTTCCACATTTCTGAAGCATGACGTAATGGGGGGGTGTTATCTCTTTTGTCGAAAATCAGCCGTTTTTGCTCGAACATTAAATGCCTCCAAATGGTATTTAATTAACTTCCCGAGCCCCTGGAAGCATGAAAATCACTTTAAACATGCTAATTTTAGCTCTAACACTGATGATCCACCTACAAATGTGAACTGACGTTCAAAAATAAAACATTTGAAAACGGACCATTTTCCACATTTCTGAAGCATGACGTAATGGGGGGGTGTTATCTCTTTTGTCGAAAATCAGCCGTTTTTGCTCGAACATTAAATGCCTCCAAATGGTATTTAATTAACTTCCCGAGCCCCTGGAAGCATGAAAATCACTTTAAACATGCTAATTTTAGCTCTAACACTGATGATCCACCTACAAATGTGAACTGACGTTCAAAAATAAAACATTTGAAAACGGACCATTTTCCACATTTCTGAAGCATGACGTAATGGGGGGGTGTTATCTCTTTTGTCGAAAATCAGCCGTTTTTGCTCGAACATTAAATGCCTCCAAATGGTATTTAATTAACTTCCCGAGCCCCTGGAAGCATGAAAATCACTTTAATCATGCTAATTTTAGCTCTAACACTGATGATCCACCTACAAATGTAAACTGACGTTCAAAAATAAAACATTTGAAAACGGACCATTTTCCACATTTCTGAAGCATGGCGTAATGGGGGGGTGTTATCTCTTTTGTCGAAAATCAGCCGTTTTTGCTCGAACATTAAATGCCTCCAAATGGTATTTAATTAACTTCCCGAGCCCCTGGAAGCATGAAAATCACTTTAAACATGCTAATTTTAGCTCTAACACTGATGATCCACCTACAAATGTGAACTGACGTTCAAAAATAAAACATTTGAAAACGGACCATTTTCCACATTTCTGAAGCATGACGTAATGGGGGGGTGTTATCTCTTTTGTCGAAAATCAGCCGTTTTTGCTCGAACATTAAATGCCTCCAAATGGTATTTAATTAACTTCCCGGGGTGAAGAAACCCTTTTTGAGAACTCAGAGTGAGTAAATTGGCCATTTTCATGCACTTTTAACCATTCCATAAATCTTGTGTTTTGGGCCCCTGGAAGCATGAAAATCACTTTAAACATGCTAATTTTAGCTCTAACACTGATGATCCACCTACAAATGTGAACTGACGTTCAAAAATAAAACATTTGAAAACGGACCATTTTCCACATTTCTGAAGCATGACGTAATGGGGGGGTGTTATCTCTTTTGTCGAAAATCAGCCGTTTTTGCTCGAACATTAAATGCCTCCAAATGGTATTTAATTAACTTCCCGAGCCCCTGGAAGCATGAAAATCACTTTAAACATGCTAATTTTAGCTCTAACACTGATGATCCACCTACAAATGTGAACTGACGTTCAAAAATAAAACATTTGAAAACGGACCATTTTCCACATTTCTGAAGCATGACGTAATGGGGGGGTGTTATCTCTTTTGTCGAAAATCAGCCGTTTTTGCTCGAACATTAAATGCCTCCAAATGGTATTTAATTAACTTCCCGAGCCCCTGGAAGCATGAAAATCACTTTAAACATGCTAATTTTAGCTCTAACACTGATGATCCACCTACAAATGTGAACTGACGTTCAAAAATAAAACATTTGAAAACGGACCATTTTCCACATTTCTGAAGCATGACGTAATGGGGGGGTGTTATCTCTTTTGTCGAAAATCAGCCGTTTTTGCTCGAACATTAAATGCCTCCAAATGGTATTTAATTAACTTCCCGAGCCCCTGGAAGCATGAAAATCACTTTAAACATGCTAATTTTAGCTCTAACACTGATGATCCACCTACAAATGTGAACTGACGTTCAAAAATAAAACATTTGAAAAC
The DNA here is from genome assembly GCF_964263255.1 of Lissotriton vulgaris. Taxonomy (NCBI): domain Eukaryota; kingdom Metazoa; phylum Chordata; class Amphibia; order Caudata; family Salamandridae; genus Lissotriton; species Lissotriton vulgaris. The sequence goes on from NW_028242595.1 coordinate 58,253, forward strand.
GGACCATTTTCCACATTTCTGAAGCATGACGTAATGGGGGGGTGTTATCTCTTTTGTCGAAAATCAGCCGTTTTTGCTCGAACATTAAATGCCTCCAAATGGTATTTAATTAACTTCCCGGGGTGAAGAAACCTTTTTTGAGAACTCAGAATGAGTAAATTGGCCATTTTCATGCACTTTTAACCATTCCATAAATCTTGTGTTTTGGGCCCCTGGAAGCATGAAAATCACTTTAAACATGCTAATTTTAGCTCTAACACTGATGATCCACCTACAAATGTGAACTGATGTTCAAAAATGAAACATTTGAAAACGGACCATTTTCCACATTTCTGAAGCATGACGTAATGGGGGGGTGTTATCTCTTTTGTCGAAAATCAGCCGTTTTTGCTCGAACATTAAATGCCTCCAAATGGTATTTAATTAACTTCCCGAGCCCCTGGAAGCATGAAAATCACTTTAAACATGCTAATTTTAGCTCTAACACTGATGATCCACCTACAAATGTGAACTGACGTTCAAAAATAAAACATTTGAAAACGGACCATTTTCCACATTTCTGAAGCATGACGTAATGGGGGGGTGTTATCTCTTTTGTCGAAAATCAGCCGTTTTTGCTCGAACATTAAATGCCTCCAAATGGTATTTAATTAACTTCCCGAGCCCCTGGAAGCATGAAAATCACTTTAAACATGCTAATTTTAGCTCTAACACTGATGATCCACCTACAAATGTGAACTGACGTTCAAAAATAAAACATTTGAAAACGGACCATTTTCCACATTTCTGAAGCATGACGTAATGGGGGGGTGTTATCTCTTTTGTCGAAAATCAGCCGTTTTTGCTCGAACATTAAATGCCTCCAAATGGTATTTAATTAACTTCCCGAGCCCCTGGAAGCATGAAAATCACTTTAAACATGCTAATTTTAGCTCTAACACTGATGATCCACCTACAAATGTGAACTGACGTTCAAAAATAAAACATTTGAAAACGTACCATTTTCCACATTTCTGAAGCATGACGTAATGGGGGGGTGTTATCTCTTTTGTCGAAAATCAGCCGTTTTTGCTCGAACATTAAATGCCTCCAAATGGTATTTAATTAACTTCCCGGGGTGAAGAAACCCTTTTTGAGAACTCAGAGTGAGTAAATTGGCCATTTTCATGCACTTTTAACCATTCCATAAATCTTGTGTTTTGGGCCCCTGGAAGCATGAAAATCACTTTAAACATGCTAATTTTAGCTCTAACACTGATGATCCACCTACAAATGTGAACTGACGTTCAAAAATAAAACATTTGAAAACGGACCATTTTCCACATTTCTGAAGCATGACGTAATGGGGGGGTGTTATCTCTTTTGTCGAAAATCAGCCGTTTTTGCTCGAACATTAAATGCCTCCAAATGATATTTAATTAACTTCCCGGGGTGAAGAAACCCTTTTTGAGAACTCAGAGTGAGTAAATTGGCCATTTTCATGCACTTTTAACCATTCCATAAATCTTGTGTTTTGGGCCCCTGGAAGCATGAAAATCACTTTAAACATGCTAATTTTAGCTCTAACACTGATGATCCACCTACAAATGTGAACTGACGTTCAAAAATAAAACATTTGAAAACGGACCATTTTCCACATTTCTGAAGCATGACGTAATGGGGGGGTGTTATCTCTTTTGTCGAAAATCAGCCGTTTTTGCTCGAACATTAAATGCCTCCAAATGGTATTTAATTAACTTCCCGAGCCCCTGGAAGCATGAAAATCACTTTAAACATGCTAATTTTAGCTCTAACACTGATGATCCACCTACAAATGTGAACTGACGTTCAAAAATAAAACATTTGAAAACGGACCATTTTCCACATTTCTGAAGCATGACGTAATGGGGGGGTGTTATCTCTTTTGTCGAAAATCAGCCGTTTTTGCTCGAACATGAAATGCCTCCAAATGGTATTTAATTAACTTCCCGGGGTGAAGAAACCCTTTTTGAGAACTCAGAGTGAGTAAATTGGCCATTTTCATGCACTTTTAACCATTCCATAAATCTTGTGTTTTGGGCCCCTGGAAGCATGAAAATCACTTTAAACATGCTAATTTTAGCTCTAACACTGATGATCCACCTACAAATGTGAACTGACGTTCAAAAATAAAACATTTGAAAACGGACCATTTTCCACATTTCTGAAGCATGACGTAATGGGGGGGTGTTATCTCTTTTGTCGAAAATCAGCCGTTTTTGCTCGAACATTAAATGCCTCCAAATGGTATTTAATTAACTTCCCGGGGTGAAGAAACCCTTTTTGAGAACTCAGAGTGAGTAAATTGGCCATTTTCATGCACTTTTAACCATTCCATAAATCTTGTGTTTTGGGCCCCTGGAAGCATGAAAATCACTTTAAACATGCTAATTTTAGCTCTAACACTGATGATCCACCTACAAATGTGAACTGACGTTCAAAAATAAAACATTTGAAAACGGACCATTTTCCACATTTCTGAAGCATGACGTAATGGGGGGGTGTTATCTCTTTTGTCGAAAATCAGCCGTTTTTGCTCGAACATTAAATGCCTCCAAATGGTATTTAATTAACTTCCCGGGGTGAAGAAACCCTTTTTGAGAACTCAGAGTGAGTAAATTGGCCATTTTCATGCACTTTTAACCATTCCATAAATCTTGTGTTTTGGGCCCCTGGAAGCATGAAAATCACTTTAAACATGCTAATTTTAGCTCTAACACTGATGATCCACCTACAAATGTGAACTGGCGTTCAAAAATAAAACATTTGAAAACGGACCATTTTCCACATTTCTGAAGCATGACGTAATGGGGGGGTGTTATCTCTTTTGTCGAAAATCAGCCGTTTTTGCTCGAACATTAAATGCCTCCAAATGGTATTTAATTAACTTCCCGAGCCCCTGGAAGCATGAAAATCACTTTAAACATGCTAATTTTAGCTCTAACACTGATGATCCACCTACAAATGTGAACTGACGTTCAAAAATAAAACATTTGAAAACGGACCATTTTCCACATTTCTGAAGCATGACGTAATGGGGGGGTGTTATCTCTTTTGTCGAAAATCAGCCGTTTTTGCTCGAACATTAAATGCCTCCAAATGGTATTTAATTAACTTCCCGGGGTGAAGAAACCCTTTTTGAGAACTCAGAGTGAGTAAATTGGCCATTTTCATGCACTTTTAACCATTCCATAAATCTTGTGTTTTGGGCCCCTGGAAGCATGAAAATCACTTTAAACATGCTAATTTTAGCTCTAACACTGATGATCCACCTACAAATGTGAACTGACGTTCAAAAATAAAACATTTGAAAACGGACCATTTTCCACATTTCTGAAGCATGACGTAATGGGGGGGTGTTATCTCTTTTGTCGAAAATCAGCCGTTTTTGCTCGAACATTAAATGCCTCCAAATGGTATTTAATTAACTTCCCGGGGTGAAGAAACCCTTTTTGAGAACTCAGAGTGAGTAAATTGGCCATTTTCATGCACTTTTAACCATTCCATAAATCTTGTGTTTTGGGCCCCTGGAAGCATGAAAATCACTTTAAACATGCTAATTTTAGCTCTAACACTGATGATCCACCTACAAATGTGAACTGACGTTCAAAAATAAAACATTTGAAAACGGACCGTTTTCCACATTTCTGAAGCATGACGTAATGGGGGGGTGTTATCTCTTTTGTCGAAAATCAGCCGTTTTTGCTCGAACATTAAATGCCTCCAAATGGTATTTAATTAACTTCCCGAGCCCCTGGAAGCATGAAAATCACTTTAAACATGCTAATTTTAGCTCTAACACTGATGATCCACCTACAAATGTGAACTGACGTTCAAAAATAAAACATTTGAAAACGGACCATTTTCCACATTTCTGAAGCATGACGTAATGGGGGGGTGTTATCTCTTTTGTCGAAAATCAGCCGTTTTTGCTCGAACATTAAATGCCTCCAAATGGTATTTAATTAACTTCCCGAGCCCCTGGAAGCATGAAAATCACTTTAAACATGCTAATTTTAGCTCTAACACTGATGATCCACCTACAAATGTGAACTGACGTTCAAAAATAAAACATTTGAAAACGGACCATTTTCCACATTTCTGAAGCATGACGTAATGGGGGGGTGTTATCTCTTTTGTCGAAAATCAGCCGTTTTTGCTCGAACATTAAATGCCTCCAAATGGTATTTAATTAACTTCCCGGGGTGAAGAAACCTTTTTTGAGAACTCAGAGTGAGTAAATTGGCCATTTTCATGCACTTTTAACCATTCCATAAATCTTGTGTTTTGGGCCCCTGGAAGCATGAAAATCACTTTAAACATGCTAATTTTAGCTCTAACACTGATGATCCACCTACAAATATGAACTGACGTTCAAAAATAAAACATTTGAAAACGGACCATTTTCCACATTTCTGAAGCATGACGTAATGGGGGGGTGTTATCTCTTTTGTCGAAAATCAGCCGTTTTTGCTCGAACATTAAATGCCTCCAAATGGTATTTAATTAACTTCCCGGGGTGAAGAAACCCTTTTTGAGAACTCAGAGTGAGTAAATTGGCCATTTTCATGCACTTTTAACCATTCCATAAATCTTGTGTTTTGGGCCCCTGGAAGCATGAAAATCACTTTAAACATGCTAATTTTAGCTCTAACACTGATGATCCACCTACAAATGTGAACTGACGTTCAAAAATAAAACATTTGAAAACGGACCATTTTCCACATTTCTGAAGCATGACGTAATGGGGGGGTGTTATCTCTTTTGTCGAAAATCAGCCGTTTTTGCTCGAACATTAAATGCCTCCAAATGGTATTTAATTAACTTCCCGAGCCCCTGGAAGCATGAAAATCACTTTAAACATGCTAATTTTAGCTCTAACACTGATGATCCACCTACAAATGTGAACTGACGTTCAAAAATAAAACATTTGAAAACGGACCATTTTCCACATTTCTGAAGCATGACGTAATGGGGGGGTGTTATCTCTTTTGTCGAAAATCAGCCGTTTTTGCTCGAACATTAAATGCCTCCAAATGGTATTTAATTAACTTCCCGAGCCCCTGGAAGCATGAAAATCACTTTAAACATGCTAATTTTAGCTCTAACACTGATGATCCACCTACAAATGTGAACTGACGTTCAAAAATAAAACATTTGAAAACGGACCATTTTCCACATTTCTGAAGCATGACGTAATGGGGGGGTGTTATCTCTTTTGTCGAAAATCAGCCGTTTTTGCTCGAACATTAAATGCCTCCAAATGGTATTTAATTAACTTCCCGAGCCCCTGGAAGCATGAAAATCACTTTAAACATGCTAATTTTAGCTCTAACACTGATGATCCACCTACAAATGTGAACTGACGTTCAAAAATAAAACATTTGAAAACGGACCATTTTCCACATTTCTGAAGCATGACGTAATGGGGGGGGTGTTATCTCTTTTGTCGAAAATCAGCCGTTTTTGCTCGAACACTAAATGCCTCCAAATGGTATTTAATTAACTTCCCGAGCCCCTGGAAGCATGAAAATCACTTTAAACATGCTAATTTTAGCTCTAACACTGATGATCCACCTACAAATGTGAACTGACGTTCAAAAATAAAACATTTGAAAACGGACCATTTTCCACATTTCTGAAGCATGACGTAATGGGGGGTGTTATCTCTTTTGTCGAAAATCAGCCGTTTTTGCTCGAACATTAAATGCCTCCAAATGGTATTTAATTAACTTCCCGGGGTGAAGAAACCCTTTTTGAGAACTCAGAGTGAGTAAATTGGCCATTTTCATGCACTTTTAACCATTCCATAAATCTTGTGTTTTGGGCCCCTGGAAGCATGAAAATCACTTTAAACATGCTAATTTTAGCTCTAACACTGATGATCCACCTACAAATGTGAACTGACGTTCAAAAATAAAACATTTGAAAACGGACCATTTTCCACATTTCTGAAGCATGACGTAATGGGGGGGTGTTATCTCTTTTGTCGAAAATCAGCCGTTTTTGCTCGAACATTAAATGCCTCCAAATGGTATTTAATTAACTTCCCGGGGTGAAGAAACCCTTTTTGAGAACTCAGAGTGAGTAAATTGGCCATTTTCATGCACTTTTAACCATTCCATAAATCTTGTGTTTTGGGCCCCTGGAAGCATGAAAATCACTTTAAACATGCTAATTTTAGCTCTAACACTGATGATCCACCTACAAATGTGAACTGACGTTCAAAAATAAAACATTTGAAAACGGACCATTTTCCACATTTCTGAAGCATGACGTAATGGGGGGGTGTTATCTCTTTTGTCGAAAATCAGCCGTTTTTGCTCGAACATTAAATGCCTCCAAATGGTATTTAATTAACTTCCCGAGCCCCTGGAAGCATGAAAATCACTTTAAACATGCTAATTTTAGCTCTAACACTGATGATCCACCTACAAATGTGAACTGACGTTCAAAAATAAAACATTTGAAAACGGACCATTTTCCACATTTCTGAAGCATGACGTAATGGGGGGGTGTTATCTCTTTTGTCGAAAATCAGCCGTTTTTGCTCGAACATTAAATGCCTCCAAATGGTATTTAATTAACTTCCCGGGGTGAAGAAACCCTTTTTGAGAACTCAGAGTGAGTAAATTGGCCATTTTCATGCACTTTTAACCATTCCATAAATCTTGTGTTTTGGGCCCCTGGAAGCATGAAAATCACTTTAAACATGCTAATTTTAGCTCTAACACTGATGATCCACCTACAAATGTGAACTGACGTTCAAAAATAAAACATTTGAAAACGGACCATTTTCCACATTTCTGAAGCATGACGTAATGGGGGGGTGTTATCTCTTTTGTCGAAAATCAGCCGTTTTTGCTCGAACATTAAATGCCTCCAAATGGAATTTAATTAACTTCCCGAGCCCCTGGAAGCATGAAAATCACTTTAAACATGCTAATTTTAGCTCTAACACTGATGATCCACCTACAAATGTGAACTGACGTTCAAAAATAAAACATTTGAAAACGGACCATTTTCCACATTTCTGAAGCATGACGTAATGGGGGGGTGTTATCTCTTTTGTCGAAAATCAGCCGTTTTTGCTCGAACATTAAATGCCTCCAAATGGTATTTAATTAACTTCCCGAGCCCCTGGAAGCATGAAAATCACTTTAAACATGCTAATTTTAGCTCTAACACTGATGATCCACCTACAAATGTGAACTGACGTTCAAAAATAAAACATTTGAAAACGGACCATTTTCCACATTTCTGAAGCATGACGTAATGGGGGGGTGTTATCTCTTTTGTCGAAAATCAGCCGTTTTTGCTCGAACATTAAATGCCTCCAAATGGTATTTAATTAACTTCCCGAGCCCCTGGAAGCATGAAAATCACTTTAAACATGCTAATTTTAGCTCTAACACTGATGATCCACCTACAAATGTGAACTGACGTTCAAAAATAAAACATTTGAAAACGGACTATTTTCCACATTTCTGAAGCATGACGTAATGGGGGGGTGTTATCTCTTTTGTCGAAAATCTGCCGTTTTTGCTCGAACATTAAATGCCTCCAAATGGTATTTAATTAACTTCCCGGGGTGAAGAAACCCTTTTTGAGAACTCAGAGTGAGTAAATTGGCCATTTTCATGCACTTTTAACCATTCCATAAATCTTGTGTTTTGGGCCCCTGGAAGCATGAAAATCACTTTAAACATGCTAATTTTAGCTCTAACACTGATGATCCACCTACAAATGTGAACTGACGTTCAAAAATAAAACATTTGAAAACGGACCATTTTCCACATTTCTGAAGCATGACGTAATGGGGGGGTGTTATCTCTTTTGTCGAAAATCAGCCGTTTTTGCTCGAACATTAAATGCCTCCAAATGGTATTTAATTAACTTCCCGAGCCCCTGGAAGCATGAAAATCATTTTAAACATGCTAATTTTAGCTCTAACACTGATGATCCACCTACAAATGTGAACTGACGTTCAAAAATAAAACATTTGAAAACGGACCATTTTCCACATTTCTGAAGCATGACGTAATGGGGGGGTGTTATCTCTTTTGTCGAAAATCAGCCGTTTTTGCTCGAACATTAAATGCCTCCAAATGGTATTTAATTAACTTCCCGGGGTGAAGAAACCCTTTTTGAAAACTCAGAGTGAGTAAATTGGCCATTTTCATGCACTTTTAACCATTCCATAAATCTTGTGTTTTGGGCCCCTGGAAGCATGAAAATCACTTTAAACATGCTAATTTTAGCTCTAACACTGATGATCCACCTACAAATGTGAACTGACGTTCAAAAATAAAACATTTGAAAACGGACCATTTTCCACATTTCTGAAGCATGACGTAATGGGGGGGTGTTATCTCTTTTGTCGAAAATCAGCCGTTTTTGCTCGAACATTAAATGCCTCCAAATGGTATTTAATTAACTTCCCGAGCCCCTGGAAGCATGAAAATCACTTTAAACATGCTAATTTTAGCTCTAACACTGATGATCCACCTACAAATGTGAACTGACGTTCAAAAATAAAACATTTGAAAACGGACCATTTTCCACATTTCTGAAGCATGACGTAATGGGGGGGTGTTATCTCTTTTGTCGAAAATCAGCCGTTTTTGCTCGAACATTAAATGCCTCCAAATGGTATTTAATTAACTTCCCGAGCCCCTGGAAGCATGAAAATCACTTTAAACATGCTAATTTTAGCTCTAACACTGATGATCCACCTACAAATGTGAACTGACGTTCAAAAATAAAACATTTGAAAACGGACCATTTTCCACATTTCTGAAGCATGACATAATGGGGGGGTGTTATCTCTTTTGTCGAAAATCAGCCGTTTTTGCTCGAACATTAAATGCCTCCAAATGGTATTTAATTAACTTCCCGAGCCCCTGGAAGCATGAAAATCACTTTAAACATGCTAATTTTAGCTCTAACACTGATGATCCACCTACAAATGTGAACTGACGTTCAAAAATAAAACATTTGAAAACGGACCATTTTCCACATTTCTGAAGCATGACGTAATGGGGGGGTGTTATCTCTTTTGTCGAAAATCAGCCGTTTTTGCTCGAACATTAAATGCCTCCAAATGGTATTTAATTAACTTCCCGGGGTGAAGAAACCCTTTTTGAGAACTCAGAGCGAGTAAATTGGCCATTTTCATGCACTTTTAACCATTCCATAAATCTTGTGTTTTGGGCCCCTGGAAGCATGAAAATCACTTTAAACATGCTAATTTTAGCTCTAACACTGATGATCCACATACAAATGTGAACTGACGTTCAAAAATAAAACATTTGAAAACTGACCATTTTCCACATTTCTGAAGCATGACGTAATGGGGGGGGTGTTATCTCTTTTGTCGAAAATCAGCCGTTTTTGCTCGAACATTAAATGCCTCCAAATGGTATTTAATTAACTTCCCGAGCCCCTGGAAGCATGAAAATCACTTTAAACATGCTAATTTTAGCTCTAACACTGATGATCCACCTACAAATGTGAACTGACGTTCAAAAATAAAACATTTGAAAACGGACCATTTTCCACATTTCTGAAGCATGACGTAATGGGGGGGTGTTATCTCTTTTGTCGAAAATCAGCCGTTTTTGCTCGAACATTAAATGCCTCCAAATGGTATTTAATTAACTTCCCGAGCCCCTGGAAGCATGAAAATCACTTTAAACATGCTAATTTTAGCTCTAACACTGATGATCCACCTACAAATGTGAACTGACGTTCAAAAATAAAACATTTGAAAACGGACCATTTTCCACATTTCTGAAGCATGACGTAATGGGGGGGTGTTATCTCTTTTGTCGAAAATCAGCCGTTTTTGCTCGAACATTAAATGCCTCCAAATGGTATTTAATTAACTTCCCGAGCCCCTGGAAGCATGAAAATCACTTTAAACATGCTAATTTTAGCTCTAACACTGATGATCCACCTACAAATGTGAACTGACGTTCAAAAATAAAACATTTGAAAACGGACCATTTTCCACATTTCTGAAGCATGACGTAATGGGGGGGTGTTATCTCTTTTGTCGAAAATCAGCCGTTTTTGCTCGAACATTAAATGCCTCCAAATGGTATTTAATTAACTTCCCGGGGTGAAGAAACCCTTTTTGAGAACTCAGAGCGAGTAAATTGGCCATTTTCATGCACTTTTAACCATTCCATAAATCTTGTGTTTTGGGCCCCTGGAAGCATGAAAATCACTTTAAACATGCTAATTTTAGCTCTAACACTGATGATCCACATACAAATGTGAACTGACGTTCAAAAATAAAACATTTGAAAACGGACCATTTTCCACATTTCTGAAGCATGACGTAATGGGGGGGGTGTTATCTCTTTTGTCGAAAATCAGCCGTTTTTGCTCGAACATTAAATGCCTCCAAATGGTATTTAATTAACTTCCCGAGCCCCTGGAAGCATGAAAATCACTTTAAACATGCTAATTTTAGCTCTAACACTGATGATCCACCTACTAATGTGAACTGACGTTCAAAAATAAAACATTTGAAAACGGACCATTTTCCACATTTCTGAAGCATGACGTAATGGGGGGGTGTTATCTCTTTTGTCGAAAATCAGCCGTTTTTGCTCGAACATTAAATGCCTCCAAATGGTATTTAATTAACTTCCCGAGCCCCTGGAAGCATGAAAATCACTTTAAACATGCTAATTTTAGCTCTAACACTGATGATCCACCTACAAATGTGAACTGACGTTCAAAAATAAAACATTTGAAAACGGACCATTTTCCACATTTCTGAAGCATGACGTAATGGGGGGGTGTTATCTCTTTTGTCGAAAATCAGCCGTTTTTGCTCGAACATTAAATGCCTCCAAATGGTATTTAATTAACTTCCCGAGCCCCTGGAAGCATGAAAATCACTTTAAACATGCTAATTTTAGCTATAACACTGATGATCCACCTACAAATGTGAACTGACGTTCAAAAATAAAACATTTGAAAACGGACCATTTTCCACATTTCTGAAGCATGACGTAATGGGGGGGTGTTATCTCTTTTGTCGAAAATCAGCCGTTTTTGCTCGAACATTAAATGCCTCCAAATGGTATTTAATTAACTTCCCGGGGTGAAGAAACCCTTTTTGAGAACTCAGAGTGAGTAAATTGGCCATTTTCATGCACTTTTAACCATTCCATAAATCTTGTGTTTTGGGCCCCTGGAAGCATGAAAATCACTTTAAACATGCTAATTTTAGCTCTAACACTGATGATCCACCTACAAATGTGAACTGACGTTCAAAAATAAAACATTTGAAAACGGACCATTTTCCACATTTCTGAAGCATGACGTAATGGGGGGGTGTTATCTCTTTTGTCGAAAATCAGCCGTTTTTGCTCGAACATTAAATGCCTCCAAATGGTATTTAATTAACTTCCCGAGCCCCTGGAAGCATGAAAATCACTTTAAACATGCTAATTTTAGCTCTAACACTGATGATCCACCTACAAATGTGAACTGACGTTCAAAAATAAAACATTTGAAAACGGACCATTTTCCACATTTCTGAAGCATGACGTAATGGGGGGGTGTTATCTCTTTTGTCGAAAATCAGCCGTTTTTGCTCGAACATTAAATGCCTCCAAATGGTATTTAATTAACTTCCCGAGCCCCTGGAAGCATGAAAATCACTTTAAACATGCTAATTTTAGCTCTAACACTGATGATCCACCTACAAATGTGAACTGACGTTCAAAAATAAAACATTTGAAAACGGACCATTTTCCACATTTCTGAAGCATGACATAATGGGGGGGTGTTATCTCTTTTGTCGAAAATCAGCCGTTTTTGCTCGAACATTAAATGCCTCCAAATGGTATTTAATTAACTTCCCGAGCCCCTGGAAGCATGAAAATCACTTTAAACATGCTAATTTTAGCTCTAACACTGATGATCCACCTACAAATGTGAACTGACGTTCAAAAATAAAACATTTGAAAACGGACCATTTTCCACATTTCTGAAGCATGACGTAATGGGGGGGTGTTATCTCTTTTGTCGAAAATCAGCCGTTTTTGCTCGAACATTAAATGCCTCCAAATGGTATTTAATTAACTTCCCGGGGTGAAGAAACCCTTTTTGAGAACTCAGAGCGAGTAAATTGGCCATTTTCATGCACTTTTAACCATTCCATAAATCTTGTGTTTTGGGCCCCTGGAAGCATGAAAATCACTTTAAACATGCTAATTTTAGCTCTAACACTGATGATCCACATACAAATGTGAACTGACGTTCAAAAATAAAACATTTGAAAACGGACCATTTTCCACATTTCTGAAGCATGACGTAATGGGGGGGGTGTTATCTCTTTTGTCGAAAATCAGCCGTTTTTGCTCGAACATTAAATGCCTCCAAATGGTATTTAATTAACTTCCCGAGCCCCTGGAAGCATGAAAATCACTTTAAACATGCTAATTTTAGCTCTAACACTGATGATCCACCTACAAATGTGAACTGACGTTCAAAAATAAAACATTTGAAAACGGACCATTTTCCACATTTCTGAAGCATGACGTAATGGGGGGGTGTTATCTCTTTTGTCGAAAATCAGCCGTTTTTGCTCGAACATTAAATGCCTCCAAATGGTATTTAATTAACTTCCCGAGCCCCTGGAAGCATGAAAATCACTTTAAACATGCTAATTTTAGCTCTAACACTGATGATCCACCTACAAATGTGAACTGACGTTCAAAAATAAAACATTTGAAAACGGACCATTTTCCACATTTCTGAAGCATGACGTAATGGGGGGGTGTTATCTCTTTTGTCGAAAATCAGCCGTTTTTGCTCGAACATTAAATGCCTCCAAATGGTATTTAATTAACTTCCCGAGCCCCTGGAAGCATGAAAATCACTTTAAACATGCTAATTTTAGCTCTAACACTGATGATCCACCTACAAATGTGAACTGACGTTCAAAAATAAAACATTTGAAAACGGACCATTTTCCACATTTCTGAAGCATGACGTAATGGGGGGGTGTTATCTCTTTTGTCGAAAATCAGCCGTTTTTGCTCGAACATTAAATGCCTCCAAATGGTATTTAATTAACTTCCCGGGGTGAAGAAACCCTTTTTGAGAACTCAGAGCGAGTAAATTGGCCATTTTCATGCACTTTTAACCATTCCATAAATCTTGTGTTTTGGGCCCCTGGAAGCATGAAAATCACTTTAAACATGCTAATTTTAGCTCTAACACTGATGATCCACATACAAATGTGAACTGACGTTCAAAAATAAAACATTTGAAAACGGACCATTTTCCACATTTCTGAAGCATGACGTAATGGGGGGGGTGTTATCTCTTTTGTCGAAAATCAGCCGTTTTTGCTCGAACATTAAATGCCTCCAAATGGTATTTAATTAACTTCCCGAGCCCCTGGAAGCATGAAAATCACTTTAAACATGCTAATTTTAGCTCTAACACTGATGATCCACCTACAAATGTGAACTGACGTTCAAAAATAAAACATTTGAAAACGGACCATTTTCCACATTTCTGAAGCATGACGTAATGGGGGGGTGTTATCTCTTTTGTCGAAAATCAGCCGTTTTTGCTCGAACATTAAATGCCTCCAAATGGTATTTAATTAACTTCCCGAGCCCCTGGAAGCATGAAAATCACTTTAAACATGCTAATTTTAGCTCTAACACTGATGATCCACCTACAAATGTGAACTGACGTTCAAAAATAAAACATTTGAAAACGGACCATTTTCCACATTTCTGAAGCATGACGTAATGGGGGGGTGTTATCTCTTTTGTCGAAAATCAGCCGTTTTTGCTCGAACATTAAATGCCTCCAAATGGTATTTAATTAACTTCCCGAGCCCCTGGAAGCATGAAAATCACTTTAAACATGCTAATTTTAGCTCTAACACTGATGATCCACCTACAAATGTGAACTGACGTTCAAAAATAAAACATTTGAAAACTTACCATTTTCCACATTTCTGAAGCATGACGTAATGGGGGGGTGTTATCTCTTTTGTCGAAAATCAGCCGTTTTTGCTCGAACATTAAATGCCTCCAAATGGTATTTAATTAACTTCCCGGGGTGAAGAAACCCTTTTTGAGAACTCAGAGTGAGTAAATTGGCCATTTTCATGCACTTTTAACCATTCCATAAATCTTGTGTTTTGGGCCCCTGGAAGCATGAAAATCACTTTAAACATGCTAATTTTAGCTCTAACACTGATGATCCACCTACAAATGTGAACTGACGTTCAAAAATAAAACATTTGAAAACGGACCATTTTCCACATTTCTGAAGCATGACGTAATGGGGGGGTGTTATCTCTTTTGTCGAAAATCAGCCGTTTTTGCTCGAACATTAAATGCCTCCAAATGGTATTTAATTAACTTCCCGAGCCCCTGGAAGCATGAAAATCACTTTAAACATGCTAATTTTAGCTCTAACACTGATGATCCACCTACAAATGTGAACTGACGTTCAAAAATAAAACATTTGAAAACGGACCATTTTCCACATTTCTGAAGCATGACGTAATGGGGGGGTGTTATCTCTTTTGTCGAAAATCAGCCGTTTTTGCTCGAACATTAAATGCCTCCAAATGGTATTTAATTAACTTCCCGGGGTGAAGAAACCCTTTTTGAGAACTCAGAGTGAGTAAATTGGCCATTTTCATGCACTTTTAACCATTCCATAAATCTTGTGTTTTGGGCCCCTGGAAGCATGAAAATCACTTTAAACATGCTAATTTTAGCTCTAACACTGATGATCCACCTACAAATGTGAACTGACGTTCAAAAATAAAACATTTGAAAACGGACCATTTTCCACATTTCTGAAGCATGACGTAATGGGGGGGTGTTATCTCTTTTGTCGAAAATCAGCCGTTTTTGCTCGAACATTAAATGCCTCCAAATGGTATTTAATTAACTTCCCGAGCCCCTGGAAGCATGAAAATCACTTTAAACATGCTAATTTTAGCTCTAACACTGATGATCCACCTACAAATGTGAACTGACGTTCAAAAATAAAACATTTGAAAACGGACCATTTTCCACATTTCTGAAGCATGACGTAATGGGGGGGTGTTATCTCTTTTGTCGAAAATCAGCCGTTTTTGCTCGAACATTAAATGCCTCCAAATGGTATTTAATTAACTTCCCGAGCCCCTGGAAGCATGAAAATCACTTTAAACATGCTAATTTTAGCTCTAAACACTGATGATCCACCTACAAATGTGAACTGACGTTCAAAAATAAAACATTTGAAAACGGACCATTTTCCACATGTCTGAAGCATGACGTAATGGGGGGGTGTTATCTCTTTTGTCGAAAATCAGCCGTTTTTGCTCGAACATTAAATGCCTCCAAATGGTATTTAATTAACTTCCCGAGCCCCTGGAAGCATGAAAATCACTTTAATCATGCTAATTTTAGCTCTAACACTGATGATCCACCTACAAATGTGAACTGACGTTCAAAAATAAAACATTTGAAAACGGACCATTTTCCACATTTCTGAAGCATGGCGTAATGGGGGGGTGTTATCTCTTTTGTCGAAAATCAGCCGTTTTTGCTCGAACATTAAATGCCTCCAAATGGTATTTAATTAACTTCCCGAGCCCCTGGAAGCATGAAAATCACTTTAAACATGCTAATTTTAGCTCTAACACTGATGATCCACCTACAAATGTGAACTGACGTTCAAAAATAAAACATTTGAAAACGGACCATTTTCCACATTTCTGAAGCATGACGTAATGGGGGGGTGTTATCTCTTTTGTCGAAAATCAGCCGTTTTTGCTCGAACATTAAATGCCTCCAAATGGTATTTAATTAACTTCCCGGGGTGAAGAAACCCTTTTTGAGAACTCAGAGTGAGTAAATTGGCCATTTTCATGCACTTTTAACCATTCCATAAATCTTGTGTTTTGGGCCCCTGGAAGCATGAAAATCACTTTAAACATGCTAATTTTAGCTCTAACACTGATGATCCACCTACAAATGTGAACTGACGTTCAAAAATAAAACATTTGAAAACGGACCATTTTCCACATTTCTGAAGCATGACGTAATGGGGGGGTGTTATCTCTTTTGTCGAAAATCAGCCGTTTTTGCTCGAACATTAAATGCCTCCAAATGGTATTTAATTAACTTCCCGAGCCCCTGGAAGCATGAAAATCACTTTAAACATGCTAATTTTAGCTCTAACACTGATGATCCACCTACAAATGTGAACTGACGTTCAAAAATAAAACATTTGAAAACGGACCATTTTCCACATTTCTGAAGCATGACGTAATGGGGGGGTGTTATCTCTTTTGTCGAAAATCAGCCGTTTTTGCTCGAACATTAAATGCCTCCAAATGGTATTTAATTAACTTCCCGAGCCCCTGGAAGCATGAAAATCACTTTAAACATGCTAATTTTAGCTCTAACACTGATGATCCACCTACAAATGTGAACTGACGTTCAAAAATAAAACATTTGAAAACGGACCATTTTCCACATTTCTGAAGCATGACGTAATGGGGGGGTGTTATCTCTTTTGTCGAAAATCAGCCGTTTTTGCTCGAACATTAAATGCCTCCAAATGGTATTTAATTAACTTCCCGAGCCCCT
This sequence comes from Lissotriton vulgaris, assembly GCF_964263255.1. Lineage (NCBI taxonomy): Eukaryota > Metazoa > Chordata > Amphibia > Caudata > Salamandridae > Lissotriton > Lissotriton vulgaris. The sequence continues at coordinate 74,914 of NW_028242595.1, forward strand.
GGAAGCATGAAAATCACTTTAAACATGCTAATTTTAGCTCTAACACTGATGATCCACCTACAAATGTGAACTGACGTTCAAAAATAAAACATTTGAAAACGGACCATTTTCCACATTTCTGAAGCATGACGTAATGGGGGGGTGTTATCTCTTTTGTCGAAAATCAGCCGTTTTTGCTCGAACATTAAATGCCTCCAAATGGTATTTAATTAACTTCCCGGGGTGAAGAAACCTTTTTTGAGAACTCAGAATGAGTAAATTGGCCATTTTCATGCACTTTTAACCATTCCATAAATCTTGTGTTTTGGGCCCCTGGAAGCATGAAAATCACTTTAAACATGCTAATTTTAGCTCTAACACTGATGATCCACCTACAAATGTGAACTGACGTTCAAAAATAAAACATTTGAAAACGGACCATTTTCCACATTTCTGAAGCATGACGTAATGGGGGGGTGTTATCTCTTTTGTCGAAAATCAGCCGTTTTTGCTCGAACATTAAATGCCTCCAAATGGTATTTAATTAACTTCCCGAGCCCCTGGAAGCATGAAAATCACTTTAAACATGCTAATTTTAGCTCTAACACTGATGATCCACCTACAAATGTGAACTGACGTTCAAAAATAAAACATTTGAAAACGGACCATTTTCCACATTTCTGAAGCATGACGTAATGGGGGGGTGTTATCTCTTTTGTCGAAAATCAGCCGTTTTTGCTCGAACATTAAATGCCTCCAAATGGTATTTAATTAACTTCCCGAGCCCCTGGAAGCATGAAAATCACTTTAAACATGCTAATTTTAGCTCTAACACTGATGATCCACCTACAAATGTGAACTGACGTTCAAAAATAAAACATTTGAAAACGGACCATTTTCCACATTTCTGAAGCATGACGTAATGGGGGGGTGTTATCTCTTTTGTCGAAAATCAGCCGTTTTTGCTCGAACATTAAATGCCTCCAAATGGTATTTAATTAACTTCCCGAGCCCCTGGAAGCATGAAAATCACTTTAAACATGCTAATTTTAGCTCTAACACTGATGATCCACCTACAAATGTGAACTGACGTTCAAAAATAAAACATTTGAAAACGGACCATTTTCCACATTTCTGAAGCATGACGTAATGGGGGGGTGTTATCTCTTTTGTCGAAAATCAGCCGTTTTTGCTCGAACATTAAATGCCTCCAAATGGTATTTAATTAACTTCCCGGGGTGAAGAAACCCTTTTTGAGAACTCAGAGTGAGTAAATTGGCCATTTTCATGCACTTTTAACCATTCCATAAATCTTGTGTTTTGGGCCCCTGGAAGCATGAAAATCACTTTAAACATGCTAATTTTAGCTCTAACACTGATGATCCACCTACAAATGTGAACTGACGTTCAAAAATAAAACATTTGAAAACGGACCATTTTCCACATTTCTGAAGCATGACGTAATGGGGGGGTGTTATCTCTTTTGTCGAAAATCAGCCGTTTTTGCTCGAACATTAAATGCCTCCAAATGGTATTTAATTAACTTCCTGAGCCCCTGGAAGCATGAAAATCACTTTAAACATGCTAATTTTAGCTCTAACACTGATGATCCACCTACAAATGTGAACTGACGTTCAAAAATAAAACATTTGAAAACGGACCATTTTCCACATTTCTGAAGCATGACGTACTGGGGGGGTGTTATCTCTTTTGTCGAAAATCAGCCGTTTTTGCTCGAACATTAAATGCCTCCAAATGGTATTTAATTAACTTCCCGGGGTGAAGAAACCCTTTTTGAGAACTCAGAGTGAGTAAATTGGCCATTTTCATGCACTTTTAACCATTCCATAAATCTTGTGTTTTGGGCCCCTGGAAGCATGAAAATCACTTTAAACATGCTAATTTTAGCTCTAACACTGATGATCCACCTACAAATGTGAACTGACGTTCAAAAATAAAACATTTGAAAATGGACCATTTTCTACATTTCTGAAGCATGACGTAATGGGGGGGTGTTATCTCTTTTGTCGAAAATCAGCCGTTTTTGCTCGAACATTAAATGCCTCCAAATGGTATTTAATTAACTTCCCGAGCCCCTGGAAGCATGAAAATCACTTTAAACATGCTAATTTTAGCTCTAACACTGATGATCCACCTACAAATGTGAACTGACGTTCAAAAATAAAACATTTGAAAACGGACCATTTTCCACATTTCTGAAGCATGACGTAATGGGGGGGTGTTATCTCTTTTGTCGAAAATCAGCCGTTTTTGCTCGAACATTAAATGCCTCCAAATGGTATTTAATTAACTTCCCGAGCCCCTGGAAGCATGAAAATCACTTTAAACATGCTAATTTTAGCTCTAACACTGATGATCCACCTACAAATGTGAACTGACGTTCAAAAATAAAACATTTGAAAACGGACCATTTTCCACATTTCTGAAGCATGACGTAATGGGGGGGTGTTATCTCTTTTGTCGAAAATCAGCCGTTTTTGCTCGAACATTAAATGCCTCCAAATGGTATTTAATTAACTTCCCGAGCCCCTGGAAGCATGAAAATCACTTTAAACATGCTAATTTTAGCTCTAACACTGATGATCCACCTACAAATGTGAACTGACGTTCAAAAATAAAACATTTGAAAACGGACCATTTTCCACATTTCTGAAGCATGACGTAATGGGGGGGTGTTATCTCTTTTGTCGAAAATCAGCCGTTTTTGCTCGAACATTAAATGCCTCCAAATGGTATTTAATTAACTTCCCGGGGTGAAGAAACCCTTTTTGAGAACTCAGAGTGAGTAAATTGGCCATTTTCATGCACTTTTAACCATTCCATAAATCTTGTGTTTTGGGCCCCTGGAAGCATGAAAATCACTTTAAACATGCTAATTTTAGCTCTAACACTGATGATCCACCTACAAATGTGAACTGACGTTCAAAAATAAAACATTTGAAAACGGACCATTTTCCACATTTCTGAAGCATGACGTAATGGGGGGGTGTTATCTCTTTTGTCGAAAATCAGCCGTTTTTGCTCGAACATTAAATGCCTCCAAATGGTATTTAATTAACTTCCCGAGCCCCTGGAAGCATGAAAATCACTTTAAACATGCTAATTTTAGCTCTAACACTGATGATCCACCTACAAATGTGAACTGACGTTCAAAAATAAAACATTTGAAAACGGACCATTTTCCACATTTCTGAAGCATGACGTAATGGGGGGGTGTTATCTCTTTTGTCGAAAATCAGCCGTTTTTGCTCGAACATTAAATGCCTCCAAATGGTATTTAATTAACTTCCCGAGCCCCTGGAAGCATGAAAATCACTTTAAACATGCTAATTTTAGCTCTAACACTGATGATCCACCTACAAATGTGAACTGACGTTCAAAAATAAAACATTTGAAAACGGACCATTTTCCACATTTCTGAAGCATGACGTAATGGGGGGGTGTTATCTCTTTTGTCGAAAATCAGCCGTTTTTGCTCGAACATTAAATGCCTCCAAATGGTATTTAATTAACTTCCCGAGCCCCTGGAAGCATGAAAATCACTTTAAACATGCTAATTTTAGCTCTAACACTGATGATCCACCTACAAATGTGAACTGACGTTCAAAAATAAAACATTTGAAAACGGACCATTTTCCACATTTCTGAAGCATGACGTAATGGGGGGGTGTTATCTCTTTTGTCGAAAATCAGCCGTTTTTGCTCGAACATTAAATGCCTCCAAATGGTATTTAATTAACTTCCCGAGCCCCTGGAAGCATGAAAATCACTTTAAACATGCTAATTTTAGCTCTAACACTGATGATCCACCTACAAATGTGAACTGACGTTCAAAAATAAAACATTTGAAAACGGACCATTTTCCACATTTCTGAAGCATGACGTAATGGGGGGGTGTTATCTCTTTTGTCGAAAATCAGCCGTTTTTGCTCGAACATTAAATGCCTCCAAATGGTATTTAATTAACTTCCCGAGCCCCTGGAAGCATGAAAATCACTTTAAACATGCTAATTTTAGCTCTAACACTGATGATCCACCTACAAATGTGAACTGACGTTCAAAAATAAAACATTTGAAAACGGACCATTTTCCACATTTCTGAAGCATGACGTAATGGGGGGGTGTTATCTCTTTTGTCGAAAATCAGCCGTTTTTGCTCGAACATTAAATGCCTCCAAATGGTATTTAATTAACTTCCCGGGGTGAAGAAACCCTTTTTGAGAACTCAGAGTGAGTAAATTGGCCATTTTCATGCACTTTTAACCATTCCATAAATCTTGTGTTTTGGGCCCCTGGAAGCATGAAAATCACTTTAAACATGCTAATTTTAGCTCTAACACTGATGATCCACCTACAAATGTGAACTGACGTTCAAAAATAAAACATTTGAAAACGGACCATTTTCCACATTTCTGAAGCATGACGTAATGGGGGGGTGTTATCTCTTTTGTCGAAAATCAGCCGTTTTTGCTCGAACATTAAATGCCTCCAAATGGTATTTAATTAACTTCCCGAGCCCCTGGAAGCATGAAAATCACTTTAAACATGCTAATTTTAGCTCTAACACTGATGATCCACCTACAAATGTGAACTGACGTTCAAAAATAAAACATTTGAAAACGGACCATTTTCCACATTTCTGAAGCATGACGTAATGGGGGGGTGTTATCTCTTTTGTCGAAAATCAGCCGTTTTTGCTCGAACATTAAATGCCTCCAAATGGTATTTAATTAACTTCCCGGGGTGAAGAAACCCTTTTTGAGAACTCAGAGTGAGTAAATTGGCCATTTTCATGCACTTTTAACCATTCCATAAATCTTGTGTTTTGGGCCCCTGGAAGCATGAAAATCACTTTAAACATGCTAATTTTAGCTCTAACACTGATGATCCACCTACAAATGTGAACTGACGTTCAAAAATAAAACATTTGAAAACGGACCATTTTCCACATTTCTGAAGCATGACGTAATGGGGGGGTGTTATCTCTTTTGTCGAAAATCAGCCGTTTTTGCTCGAACATTAAATGCCTCCAAATGGTATTTAATTAACTTCCCGAGCCCCTGGAAGCATGAAAATCACTTTAAACATGCTAATTTTAGCTCTAACACTGATGATCCACCTACAAATGTGAACTGACGTTCAAAAATAAAACATTTGAAAACGGACCATTTTCCACATTTCTGAAGCATGACGTAATGGGGGGGTGTTATCTCTTTTGTCGAAAATCAGCCGTTTTTGCTCGAACATTAAATGCCTCCAAATGGTATTTAATTAACTTCCCGAGCCCCTGGAAGCATGAAAATCACTTTAAACATGCTAATTTTAGCTCTAAACACTGATGATCCACCTACAAATGTGAACTGACGTTCAAAAATAAAACATTTGAAAACGGACCATTTTCCACATGTCTGAAGCATGACGTAATGGGGGGGTGTTATCTCTTTTGTCGAAAATCAGCCGTTTTTGCTCGAACATTAAATGCCTCCAAATGGTATTTAATTAACTTCCCGAGCCCCTGGAAGCATGAAAATCACTTTAATCATGCTAATTTTAGCTCTAACACTGATGATCCACCTACAAATGTGAACTGACGTTCAAAAATAAAACATTTGAAAACGGACCATTTTCCACATTTCTGAAGCATGGCGTAATGGGGGGGTGTTATCTCTTTTGTCGAAAATCAGCCGTTTTTGCTCGAACATTAAATGCCTCCAAATGGTATTTAATTAACTTCCCGAGCCCCTGGAAGCATGAAAATCACTTTAAACATGCTAATTTTAGCTCTAACACTGATGATCCACCTACAAATGTGAACTGACGTTCAAAAATAAAACATTTGAAAACGGACCATTTTCCACATTTCTGAAGCATGACGTAATGGGGGGGTGTTATCTCTTTTGTCGAAAATCAGCCGTTTTTGCTCGAACATTAAATGCCTCCAAATGGTATTTAATTAACTTCCCGGGGTGAAGAAACCCTTTTTGAGAACTCAGAGTGAGTAAATTGGCCATTTTCATGCACTTTTAACCATTCCATAAATCTTGTGTTTTGGGCCCCTGGAAGCATGAAAATCACTTTAAACATGCTAATTTTAGCTCTAACACTGATGATCCACCTACAAATGTGAACTGACGTTCAAAAATAAAACATTTGAAAACGGACCATTTTCCACATTTCTGAAGCATGACGTAATGGGGGGGTGTTATCTCTTTTGTCGAAAATCAGCCGTTTTTGCTCGAACATTAAATGCCTCCAAATGGTATTTAATTAACTTCCCGAGCCCCTGGAAGCATGAAAATCACTTTAAACATGCTAATTTTAGCTCTAACACTGATGATCCACCTACAAATGTGAACTGACGTTCAAAAATAAAACATTTGAAAACGGACCATTTTCCACATTTCTGAAGCATGACGTAATGGGGGGGTGTTATCTCTTTTGTCGAAAATCAGCCGTTTTTGCTCGAACATTAAATGCCTCCAAATGGTATTTAATTAACTTCCCGAGCCCCTGGAAGCATGAAAATCACTTTAAACATGCTAATTTTAGCTCTAACACTGATGATCCACCTACAAATGTGAACTGACGTTCAAAAATAAAACATTTGAAAACGGACCATTTTCCACATTTCTGAAGCATGACGTAATGGGGGGGTGTTATCTCTTTTGTCGAAAATCAGCCGTTTTTGCTCGAACATTAAATGCCTCCAAATGGTATTTAATTAACTTCCCGAGCCCCTGGAAGCATGAAAATCACTTTAAACATGCTAATTTTAGCTCTAACACTGATGATCCACCTACAAATGTGAACTGACGTTCAAAAATAAAACATTTGAAAACGGACCATTTTCCACATTTCTGAAGCATGACGTAATGGGGGGGTGTTATCTCTTTTGTCGAAAATCAGCCGTTTTTGCTCGAACATTAAATGCCTCCAAATGGTATTTAATTAACTTCCCGGGGTGAAGAAACCTTTTTTGAGAACTCAGAATGAGTAAATTGGCCATTTTCATGCACTTTTAACCATTCCATAAATCTTGTGTTTTGGGCCCCTGGAAGCATGAAAATCACTTTAAACATGCTAATTTTAGCTCTAACACTGATGATCCACCTACAAATGTGAACTGACGTTCAAAAATAAAACATTTGAAAACGGACCATTTTCCACATTTCTGAAGCATGACGTAATGGGGGGGTGTTATCTCTTTTGTCGAAAATCAGCCGTTTTTGCTCGAACATTAAATGCCTCCAAATGGTATTTAATTAACTTCCCGAGCCCCTGGAAGCATGAAAATCACTTTAAACATGCTAATTTTAGCTCTAACACTGATGATCCACCTACAAATGTGAACTAACGTTCAAAAATAAAACATTTGAAAACGGACCATTTTCCACATTTCTGAAGCATGACGTAATGGGGGGGTGTTATCTCTTTTGTCGAAAATCAGCCGTTTTTGCTCGAACATTAAATGCCTCCAAATGGTATTTAATTAACTTCCCGAGCCCCTGGAAGCATGAAAATCACTTTAAACATGCTAATTTTAGCTCTAACACTGATGATCCACCTACAAATGTGAACTGACGTTCAAAAATAAAACATTTGAAAACGGACCATTTTCCACATTTCTGAAGCATGACGTAATGGGGGGGTGTTATCTCTTTTGTCGAAAATCAGCCGTTTTTGCTCGAACATTAAATGCCTCCAAATGGTATTTAATTAACTTCCCGAGCCCCTGGAAGCATGAAAATCACTTTAAACATGCTAATTTTAGCTCTAACACTGATGATCCACCTACAAATGTGAACTGACGTTCAAAAATAAAACATTTGAAAACGGACCATTTTCCACATTTCTGAAGCATGACGTAATGGGGGGGTGTTATCTCTTTTGTCGAAAATCAGCCGTTTTTGCTCGAACATTAAATGCCTCCAAATGGTATTTAATTAACTTCCCGGGGTGAAGAAACCCTTTTTGAGAACTCAGAGTGAGTAAATTGGCCATTTTCATGCACTTTTAACCATTCCATAAATCTTGTGTTTTGGGCCCCTGGAAGCATGAAAATCACTTTAAACATGCTAATTTTAGCTCTAACACTGATGATCCACCTACAAATGTGAACTGACGTTCAAAAATAAAACATTTGAAAACGGACCATTTTCCACATTTCTGAAGCATGACGTAATGGGGGGGTGTTATCTCTTTTGTCGAAAATCAGCCGTTTTTGCTCGAACATTAAATGCCTCCAAATGGTATTTAATTAACTTCCTGAGCCCCTGGAAGCATGAAAATCACTTTAAACATGCTAATTTTAGCTCTAACACTGATGATCCACCTACAAATGTGAACTGACGTTCAAAAATAAAACATTTGAAAACGGACCATTTTCCACATTTCTGAAGCATGACGTACTGGGGGGGTGTTATCTCTTTTGTCGAAAATCAGCCGTTTTTGCTCGAACATTAAATGCCTCCAAATGGTATTTAATTAACTTCCCGGGGTGAAGAAACCCTTTTTGAGAACTCAGAGTGAGTAAATTGGCCATTTTCATGCACTTTTAACCATTCCATAAATCTTGTGTTTTGGGCCCCTGGAAGCATGAAAATCACTTTAAACATGCTAATTTTAGCTCTAACACTGATGATCCACCTACAAATGTGAACTGACGTTCAAAAATAAAACATTTGAAAATGGACCATTTTCTACATTTCTGAAGCATGACGTAATGGGGGGGTGTTATCTCTTTTGTCGAAAATCAGCCGTTTTTGCTCGAACATTAAATGCCTCCAAATGGTATTTAATTAACTTCCCGAGCCCCTGGAAGCATGAAAATCACTTTAAACATGCTAATTTTAGCTCTAACACTGATGATCCACCTACAAATGTGAACTGACGTTCAAAAATAAAACATTTGAAAACGGACCATTTTCCACATTTCTGAAGCATGACGTAATGGGGGGGTGTTATCTCTTTTGTCGAAAATCAGCCGTTTTTGCTCGAACATTAAATGCCTCCAAATGGTATTTAATTAACTTCCCGAGCCCCTGGAAGCATGAAAATCACTTTAAACATGCTAATTTTAGCTCTAACACTGATGATCCACCTACAAATGTGAACTGACGTTCAAAAATAAAACATTTGAAAACGGACCATTTTCCACATTTCTGAAGCATGACGTAATGGGGGGGTGTTATCTCTTTTGTCGAAAATCAGCCGTTTTTGCTCGAACATTAAATGCCTCCAAATGGTATTTAATTAACTTCCCGAGCCCCTGGAAGCATGAAAATCACTTTAAACATGCTAATTTTAGCTCTAACACTGATGATCCACCTACAAATGTGAACTGACGTTCAAAAATAAAACATTTGAAAACGGACCATTTTCCACATTTCTGAAGCATGACGTAATGGGGGGGTGTTATCTCTTTTGTCGAAAATCAGCCGTTTTTGCTCGAACATTAAATGCCTCCAAATGGTATTTAATTAACTTCCCGGGGTGAAGAAACCCTTTTTGAGAACTCAGAGTGAGTAAATTGGCCATTTTCATGCACTTTTAACCATTCCATAAATCTTGTGTTTTGGGCCCCTGGAAGCATGAAAATCACTTTAAACATGCTAATTTTAGCTCTAACACTGATGATCCACCTACAAATGTGAACTGACGTTCAAAAATAAAACATTTGAAAACGGACCATTTTCCACATTTCTGAAGCATGACGTAATGGGGGGGTGTTATCTCTTTTGTCGAAAATCAGCCGTTTTTGCTCGAACATTAAATGCCTCCAAATGGTATTTAATTAACTTCCCGAGCCCCTGGAAGCATGAAAATCACTTTAAACATGCTAATTTTAGCTCTAACACTGATGATCCACCTACAAATGTGAACTGACGTTCAAAAATAAAACATTTGAAAACGGACCATTTTCCACATTTCTGAAGCATGACGTAATGGGGGGGTGTTATCTCTTTTGTCGAAAATCAGCCGTTTTTGCTCGAACATTAAATGCCTCCAAATGGTATTTAATTAACTTCCCGAGCCCCTGGAAGCATGAAAATCACTTTAAACATGCTAATTTTAGCTCTAACACTGATGATCCACCTACAAATGTGAACTGACGTTCAAAAATAAAACATTTGAAAACGGACCATTTTCCACATTTCTGAAGCATGACGTAATGGGGGGGTGTTATCTCTTTTGTCGAAAATCAGCCGTTTTTGCTCGAACATTAAATGCCTCCAAATGGTATTTAATTAACTTCCCGAGCCCCTGGAAGCATGAAAATCACTTTAAACATGCTAATTTTAGCTCTAACACTGATGATCCACCTACAAATGTGAACTGACGTTCAAAAATAAAACATTTGAAAACGGACCATTTTCCACATTTCTGAAGCATGACGTAATGGGGGGGTGTTATCTCTTTTGTCGAAAATCAGCCGTTTTTGCTCGAACATTAAATGCCTCCAAATGTTATTTAATTAACTTCCCGGGGTGAAGAAACCTTTTTTGAGAACTCAGAATGAGTAAATTGGCCATTTTCATGCACTTTTAACCATTCCATAAATCTTGTGTTTTGGGCCCCTGGAAGCATGAAAATCACTTTAAACATGCTAATTTTAGCTCTAACACTGATGATCCACCTACAAATGTGAACTGACGTTCAAAAATAAAACATTTGGAAACGGACCATTTTCCACATTTCTGAAGCATGACGTAATGGGGGGGTGTTATCTCTTTTGTCGAAAATCAGCCGTTTTTGCTCGAACATTAAATGCCTCCAAATGGTATTTAATTAACTTCCCGAGCCCCTGGAAGCATGAAAATCACTTTAAACATGCTAATTTTAGCTCTAACACTGATGATCCACCTACAAATGTGAACTGACGTTCAAAAATAAAACATTTGAAAATGGACCATTTTCCACATTTCTGAAGGATGACGTAATGGGGGGGTGTTATCTCTTTTGTCGAAAATCAGCCGTTTTTGCTCGAACATTAAATGCCTCCAAATGGTATTTAATTAACTTCCCGAGCCCCTGGAAGCATGAAAATCACTTTAAAAATGCTAATTTTAGCTCTAACACTGATGATCCACCTACAAATGTGAACTAACGTTCAAAAATAAAACATTTGAAAACGGACCATTTTCCACATTTCTGAAGCATGACGTAATGGGGGGGTGTTATCTCTTTTGTCGAAAATCAGCCGTTTTTGCTCGAACATTAAATGCCTCCAAATGGTATTTAATTAACTTCCCGAGCCCCTGGAAGCATGAAAATCACTTTCAACATGCTAATTTTAGCTCTAACACTGATGATCCACCTACAAATGTGAACTGACGTTCAAAAATAAAACATTTGAAAACGGACCATTTTCCACATTTCTGAAGCATGACGTAATGGGGGGGTGTTATCTCTTTTGTCGAAAATCAGCCGTTTTTGCTCGAACATTAAATGCCTCCAAATGGTATTTAATTAACTTCCCGGGGTGAAGAAACCTTTTTTGAGAACTCAGAATGAATAAATTGGCCATTTTCATGCACTTTTAACCATTCCATAAATCTTGTGTTTTGGGCCCCTGGAAGCATGAAAATCACTTTAAACATGCTAATTTTAGCTCTAACACTGATGATCCACCTACAAATGTGAACTGACGTTCAAAAATAAAACATTTGAAAACGGACCATTTTCCACATTTCTGAAGCATGACGTAATGGGGGGGTGTTATCTCTTTTGTCGAAAATCAGCCGTTTTTGCTCGAACATTAAATGCCTCCAAATGGTATTTAATTAACTTCCCGGGGTGAAGAAACCCTTTTTGAGAACTCAGAGTGAGTAAATTGGCCATTTTCATGCACTTTTAACCATTCCATAAATCTTGTGTTTTGGGCCCCTGGAAGCATGAAAATCACTTTAAACATGCTAATTTTAGCTCTAACACTGATGATCCACCTACAAATGTGAACTGACGTTCAAAAATAAAACATTTGAAAACGGACCATTTTCCACATTTCTGAAGCATGACGTAATGGGGGGGTGTTATCTCTTTTGTCGAAAATCAGCCGTTTTTGCTCGAACATTAAATGCCTCCAAATGGTATTTAATTAACTTCCCGAGCCCCTGGAAGCATGAAAATCACTTTAAACATGCTAATTTTAGCTCTAACACTGATGATCCACCTACAAATGTGAACTGACGTTCAAAAATAAAACATTTGAAAACGGACCATTTTCCACATTTCTGAAGCATGACGTAATGGGGGGGTGTTATCTCTTTTGTCGAAAATCAGCCGTTTTTGCTCGAACATTAAATGCCTCCAAATGGTATTTAATTAACTTCCCGAGCCCCTGGAAGCATGAAAATCACTTTAAACATGCTAATTTTAGCTCTAACACTGATGATCCACCTACAAATGTGAACTGACGTTCATAAATAAAACATTTGAAAACGGACCATTTTCCACATTTCTGAAGCATGACGTAATGGGGGGGTGTTATCTCTTTTGTCGAAAATCAGCCGTTTTTGCTCGAACATTAAATGCCTCCAAATGGTATTTAATTAACTTCCCGGGGTGAAGAAACCCTTTTTGAGAACTCAGAGTGAGTAAATTGGCCATTTTCATGCACTTTTAACCATTCCATAAATCTTGTGTTTTGGGCCCCTGGAAGCATGAAAATCACTTTAAACATGCTAATTTTAGCTCTAACACTGATGATCCACCTACAAATGTGAACTGACGTTCAAAAATAAAACATTTGAAAACGGACCATTTTCCACATTTCTGAAGCATGACGTAATGGGGGGGTGTTATCTCTTTTGTCGAAAATCAGCCGTTTTTGCTCGAACATTAAATGCCTCCAAATGGTATTTAATTAACTTCCCGGGGTGAAGAAACCCTTTTTGAGAACTCAGAGTGAGTAAATTGGCCATTTTCATGCACTTTTAACCATTCCATAAATCTTGTGTTTTGGGCCCCTGGAAGCATGAAAATCACTTTAAACATGCTAATTTTAGCTCTAACACTGATGATCCACCTACAAATGTGAACTGACGTTCAAAAATAAAACATTTGAAAACGGACCATTTTCCACATTTCTGAAGCATGACGTAATGGGGGGGTGTTATCTCTTTTGTCGAAAATCAGCCGTTTTTGCTCGAACATTAAATGCCTCCAAATGGTATTTAATTAACTTCCCGAGCCCCTGGAAGCATGAAAATCACTTTAAACATGCTAATTTTAGCTCTAACACTGATGATCCACCTACAAATGTGAACTGACGTTCAAAAATAAAACATTTGAAAACGGACCATTTTCCACATTTCTGAAGCATGACGTAATGGGGGGGTGTTATCTCTTTTGTCGAAAATCAGCCGTTTTTGCTCGAACATTAAATGCCTCCAAATGGTATTTAATTAACTTCCCGAGCCCCTGGAAGCATGAAAATCACTTTAAACATGCTAATTTTAGCTCTAACACTGATGATCCACCTACAAATGTGAACTGACGTTCAAAAATAAAACATTTGAAAACGGACCATTTTCCACATTTCTGAAGCATGACGTAATGGGGGGGTGTTATCTCTTTTGTCGAAAATCAGCCGTTTTTGCTCGAACATTAAATGCCTCCAAATGGTATTTAATTAACTTCCCGAGCCCCTGGAAGCATGAAAATCACTTTAAACATGCTAATTTTAGCTCTAACACTGATGATCCACCTACAAATGTGAACTGACGTTCAAAAATAAAACATTTGAAAACGGACCATTTTCCACATTTCTGAAGCATGACGTAATGGGGGGTGTTATCTCTTTTGTCGAAAATCAGCCGTTTTTGCTCGAACATTAAATGCCTCCAAATGGTATTTAATTAACTTCCCGGGGTGAAGAAACCTTTTTTGAGAACTCAGAATGAGTAAATTGGCCATTTTCATGCACTTTTAACCATTCCATAAATCTTGTGTTTTGGGCCCCTGGAAGCATGAAAATCACTTTAAACATGCTAATTTTAGCTCTAACACTGATGATCCACCTACAAATGTGAACTGACGTTCAAAAATAAAACATTTGAAAACGGACCATTTTCCACATTTCTGAAGCATGACGTAATGGGGGGGTGTTATCTCTTTTGTCGAAAATCAGCCGTTTTTGCTCGAACATTAAATGCCTCCAAATGGTATTTAATTAACTTCCCGAGCCCCTGGAAGCATGAAAATCACTTTAAACATGCTAATTTTAGCTCTAACACTGATGATCCACCTACAAATGTGAACTAACGTTCAAAAATAAAACATTTGAAAACGGACCATTTTCCACATTTCTGAAGCATGACGTAATGGGGGGGTGTTATCTCTTTTGTCGAAAATCAGCCGTTTTTGCTCGAACATTAAATGCCTCCAAATGGTATTTAATTAACTTCCCGAGCCCCTGGAAGCATGAAAATCACTTTAAACATGCTAATTTTAGCTCTAACACTGATGATCCACCTACAAATGTGAACTGACGTTCAAAAATAAAACATTTGAAAACGGACCATTTTCCACATTTCTGAAGCATGACGTAATGGGGGGGTGTTATCTCTTTTGTCGAAAATCAGCCGTTTTTGCTCGAACATTAAATGCCTCCAAATGGTATTTAATTAACTTCCCGAGCCCCTGGAAGCATGAAAATCACTTTAAACATGCTAATTTTAGCTCTAACACTGATGATCCACCTACAAATGTGAACTGACGTTCAAAAATAAAACATTTGAAAACGGACCATTTTCCACATTTCTGAAGCATGACGTAATGGGGGGTGGTTATCTCTTTTGTCGAAAATCAGCCGTTTTTGCTCGAACATTAAATGCCTCCAAATGGTATTTAATTAACTTCCCGGGGTGAAGAAACCCTTTTTGAGAACTCAGAGTGAGTAAATTGGCCATTTTCATGCACTTTTAACCATTCCATAAATCTTGTGTTTTGGGCCCCTGGAAGCATGAAAATCACTTTAAAACATGCTAATTTTAGCTCTAACACTGATGATCCACCTACAAATGTGAACTGACGTTCAAAAATAAAACATTTGAAAACGGACCATTTTCCACATTTCTGAAGCATGACGTAATGGGGGGGTGTTATCTCTTTTGTCGAAAATCAGCCGTTTTTGCTCGAACATTAAATGCCTCCAAA
Source organism: Lissotriton vulgaris (assembly GCF_964263255.1). NCBI lineage: Eukaryota > Metazoa > Chordata > Amphibia > Caudata > Salamandridae > Lissotriton > Lissotriton vulgaris. The sequence goes on from NW_028242595.1 coordinate 90,073, forward strand.
TGGTATTTAATTAACTTCCTGAGCCCCTGGAAGCATGAAAATCACTTTAAACATGCTAATTTTAGCTCTAACACTGATGATCCACCTACAAATGTGAACTGACGTTCAAAAATAAAACATTTGAAAACGGACCATTTTCCACATTTCTGAAGCATGACGTACTGGGGGGGTGTTATCTCTTTTGTCGAAAATCAGCCGTTTTTGCTCGAACATTAAATGCCTCCAAATGGTATTTAATTAACTTCCCGGGGTGAAGAAACCCTTTTTGAGAACTCAGAGTGAGTAAATTGGCCATTTTCATGCACTTTTAACCATTCCATAAATCTTGTGTTTTGGGCCCCTGGAAGCATGAAAATCACTTTAAACATGCTAATTTTAGCTCTAACACTGATGATCCACCTACAAATGTGAACTGACGTTCAAAAATAAAACATTTGAAAATGGACCATTTTCTACATTTCTGAAGCATGACGTAATGGGGGGGTGTTATCTCTTTTGTCGAAAATCAGCCGTTTTTGCTCGAACATTAAATGCCTCCAAATGGTATTTAATTAACTTCCCGAGCCCCTGGAAGCATGAAAATCACTTTAAACATGCTAATTTTAGCTCTAACACTGATGATCCACCTACAAATGTGAACTGACGTTCAAAAATAAAACATTTGAAAACGGACCATTTTCCACATTTCTGAAGCATGACGTAATGGGGGGGTGTTATCTCTTTTGTCGAAAATCAGCCGTTTTTGCTCGAACATTAAATGCCTCCAAATGGTATTTAATTAACTTCCCGAGCCCCTGGAAGCATGAAAATCACTTTAAACATGCTAATTTTAGCTCTAACACTGATGATCCACCTACAAATGTGAACTGACGTTCAAAAATAAAACATTTGAAAACGGACCATTTTCCACATTTCTGAAGCATGACGTAATGGGGGGGTGTTATCTCTTTTGTCGAAAATCAGCCGTTTTTGCTCGAACATTAAATGCCTCCAAATGGTATTTAATTAACTTCCCGAGCCCCTGGAAGCATGAAAATCACTTTAAACATGCTAATTTTAGCTCTAACACTGATGATCCACCTACAAATGTGAACTGACGTTCAAAAATAAAACATTTGAAAACGGACCATTTTCCACATTTCTGAAGCATGACGTAATGGGGGGGTGTTATCTCTTTTGTCGAAAATCAGCCGTTTTTGCTCGAACATTAAATGCCTCCAAATGGTATTTAATTAACTTCCCGGGGTGAAGAAACCCTTTTTGAGAACTCAGAGTGAGTAAATTGGCCATTTTCATGCACTTTTAACCATTCCATAAATCTTGTGTTTTGGGCCCCTGGAAGCATGAAAATCACTTTAAACATGCTAATTTTAGCTCTAACACTGATGATCCACCTACAAATGTGAACTGACGTTCAAAAATAAAACATTTGAAAACGGACCATTTTCCACATTTCTGAAGCATGACGTAATGGGGGGTGTTATCTCTTTTGTCGAAAATCAGCCGTTTTTGCTCGAACATTAAATGCCTCCAAATGGTATTTAATTAACTTCCCGAGCCCCTGGAAGCATGAAAATCACTTTAAACATGCTAATTTTAGCTCTAACACTGATGATCCACCTACAAATGTGAACTGACGTTCAAAAATAAAACATTTGAAAACGGACCATTTTCCACATTTCTGAAGCATGACGTAATGGGGGGGTGTTATCTCTTTTGTCGAAAATCAGCCGTTTTTGCTCGAACATTAAATGCCTCCAAATGGTATTTAATTAACTTCCCGAGCCCCTGGAAGCATGAAAATCACTTTAAACATGCTAATTTTAGCTCTAACACTGATGATCCACCTACAAATGTGAACTGACGTTCAAAAATAAAACATTTGAAAACGGACCATTTTCCACATTTCTGAAGCATGACGTAATGGGGGGGTGTTATCTCTTTTGTCGAAAATCAGCCGTTTTTGCTCGAACATTAAATGCCTCCAAATGGTATTTAATTAACTTCCCGAAGCCCCTGGAAGCATGAAAATCACTTTAAACATGCTAATTTTAGCTCTAACACTGATGATCCACCTACAAATGTGAACTGACGTTCAAAAATAAAACATTTGGAAAACGGACCATTTTCCACATTTCTGAAGCATGACGTAATGGGGGGGTGTTATCTCTTTTGTCGAAAATCAGCCGTTTTTGCTCGAACATTAAATGCCTCCAAATGGTATTTAATTAACTTCCCGGGGTGAAGAAACCTTTTTTGAGAACTCAGAATGAGTAAATTGGCCATTTTCATGCACTTTTAACCATTCCATAAATCTTGTGTTTTGGGCCCCTGGAAGCATGAAAATCACATTAAACATGCTAATTTTAGCTCTAACACTGATGATCCACTACAAATGTGAACTGACGTTCAAAAATAAACATTTGGAAACGGACCATTTTCCACATTTCTGAAGCATGACGTAATGGGGGGTGTTATCTCTTTTGTCGAAAATCAGCCGTTTTTTGCTCGAACATTAAATGCCTCCAAATGGTATTTAATTAACTTCCCGA
>NW_028242596.1:0-145857 GCF_964263255.1 Lissotriton vulgaris
GTAAAAATGGCCATTTTGGTCACTCTGAGGGGTTAAAAAGTGGTTATTCAACATGAGGCACGATCCAATTGACATTTTGAATCATATTTGGTACAGTCCCAAAAATCCATTTTCTGATGAAAAATGATGACTCCGGACCTGTCGAACGTTCCCAAAATGGTCAATATGGATGAAATTTTAACATTTAATCTTTTGACTCCAAATGACTGTTGGATGTGAATTATGACCTTTTCGACTAAAATAAGTGTGTTTAAAGTCATTTCTGTGCCTGAAATTGGTCAAAATTGAAGCTTTTGAGTAAGCGAAACTCTGTAAAAATGGCAATGTTGGTCACTCTGAGGGGTTAAAAAGTGGTTATTCAACATGAGGCACGATCCATTTGACATTTTGAATCATTTTTGGTACAGTCCCAAAAATCCATTTTCTGATGAAAAACGATGACTCCGGACCTGTCGAACGTTCCCAAAATGGTCAATATGGATGAAATTTTAACATTTAATCTTTTAACTCTAAATGACTGTTGGATGTGAATTATGACTTTTTCAACTAAAATAAGTGTGTTTAAAGTCATTTATGTGCCTGAAATTGGTCAAAATTAAAGCTTTTGAATAAGCAAAAACTCTGTAAAAATGGCAATTTTGGTCACTCTGAGGGGTTAAAAAGTGGTTATTCAACATGAGGCACGATCCATTTGACATTTTGAATCATTTTTGGTACAGTCCCAAAAATCCATTTTCTGATGAAAAACGATGACTCCGGACCTGTCGAACGTTCCCAAAATGGTCAATATGGATGAAATTTTAACATTTAATCTTTTGACTCCAAATGACTGTTGGATGGGAATTATGACTTTTTCAACTAAAATAAGTGTGTTTAAAGTCATTTATGTGCCTGAAATTGGTCAAAATTGAAGCTTTTGAGTAAGCAAAACTCTGTAAAAATGGCCATTTTGGTCACTCTGAGGGGTTAAAAAGTGGTTATTCAACATGAGGCACGATCCATTTGACATTTTGAATCATTTTTGGTACAGTCCCAAAATCCATTTTCTGATGAAAAACGATGACTCCGGACCTGTCGAACGTTCCCAAAATGGTCAATATGGATGAAATTTTAACATTTAATCTTTTGACTCCAAATGACTGTTGGATGTGAATTATGACCTTTTCGACTAAAATAAGTGTGTTTAAAGTCATTTCTGTGCCTGAAATTGGTCAAAATTGAAGCTTTTGAGTAAGCGAAACTCTGTAAAAATGGCAATGTTGGTCACTCTGAGGGGTTAAAAAGTGGTTATTCAACATGAGGCACGATCCATTTGACATTTTGAATCATTTTTGGTACAGTCCCAAAAATCCATTTTTCTGATGAAAAACGATGACTCCGGACCTGTCGAACGTTCCCAAAATGGTCAATATGGATGAAATTTTAACATTTAATCTTTTGACTCTAAATGACTGTTGGATGTGAATTATGACTTTTTCAAATAAAATAAGTGTGTTTAAAGTCATTTATGTGCCTGAAATTGGTCAAAATTAAAGCTTTTGAATAAGCAAAAACTCTGTAAAAATGGCAATTTTGGTCACTCTGAGGGGCTAAAAAGTGGTTATTGAACATGAGGCACGATCCATTTGACATTTTGAATCATTTTTGGTACAGTCCCAAAAATCAATTTTCTGATGAAAAACGATGACTCCGGACCTGTCGAACGTTCCCAAAATGGTCAATATGGATGAAATTTTAACATTTAATCTTTTGACTCCAAATGACTGTTGGATGGGAATTATGACTTTTTCAACTAAAATAAGTGTGTTTAAAGTCATTTATGTGCCTGAAATTGGTCAAAATTGAAGCTTTTGAGTAAGCAAAACTCTGTAAAAATTGCCATTTTGGTCACTCTGAGGGGTTAAAAAGTGGTTATTCAACATGAGGCACGATCCATTTGACATTTTGAATCATTTTTGGTACAGTCCCAAAAATCCATTTTCTGATGAAAAACGATGACTCCGGACCTGTCGAACGTTCCCAAAATGGTCAATATGGATGAAATTTTAACATTTAATCTTTAGACTCTAAATGACTGTTGGATGTGAATTATGACTTTTTCAACTAAAATAAGTGTGTTTAAAGTCATTTATGTGCCTGAAATTGGTCAAAATTGAAGCTTTTGAGTAAGCAAAACTCTGTAAAAATGGCCATTTTGGTCACTCTGAGGGGTTAAAAAGTGGTTATTCAACATGAGGCACGATCCATTTGACATTTTGAATCATTTTTGGTACAGTCCGAAAAATCCATTTTCTGATGAAAAACGATGACTCCGGACCTGTCGAACGTTTCTAAAATGGTCAATATGGATGAAATTTTAACATTTAATCTTTTGACTCTAAATGACTGTTGGATGTGAATTATGACTTTTTCAACGAAATCAAGTGTGTTTAAAGTCATATATGTGCCTGAAATTGGTCAAAATTGAAGCTTTTGAGTAAGCGAAACTCTGTAAAAATTGCCATTTTGGTCACTCTGAGGGGTTAAAAAGTGGTTATTCAACATGAGGCACGATCCATTTGACATTTTGAATCATTTTTGGTACAGTCCCAAAAATCCATTTTCTGATGAAAAACGATGACTCCGGACCTGTCGAACGTTCCCAAAATGGTCAATATGGATGAAATTTTAACATTTAATCTTTTGACTCCAAATGACTGTTGGATGGGAATTATGACTTTTTCAACTAAAATAAGTGTGTTTAAAGTCATTTATGTGCCTGAAATTGGTCAAAATTGAAGCTTTTGAGTAAGCAAAACTCTGTAAAAATTGCCATTTTGGTCACTCTGAGGGGTTAAAAAGTGGTTATTCAACATGAGGCATGATCCAATTGACATTTTGAATCATTTTTGGTACAGTCCCAAAAATCCATTTTCTGATGAAAAACGATGACTCCGGACCTGTCGAACGTTCCCAAAATGGTCAATATGGATGAAATTTTACCATTTAATCTTTTGACTCTAAATGACTGTTGGATGTGAATTATGACTTTTTCAACTAAAATAAGTGTGTTTGAAGTCATTTATGTGCCTGAAATTGGTCAAAATTAAAGCTTTTGAATAAGCAAAAACTCTGTAAAAATGGCAATTTTGGTCACTCTGAGGAGTTAAAAAGTGGTTATTCAACATGAGGCACGATCCATTTGACATTTTGAATCATTTTTGGTACAGTCCCAAAAATCCATTTTCTGATGAAAAACGATGACTCCGGACCTGTCGAACGTTCCCAAAATGGTCAATATGGATGAAATTTTAACATTTAATCTTTAGACTCTAAATGACTGTTGGATGTGAATTATGACTTTTTCAACTAAAATAAGTGTGTTTAAAGTCATTTATGTGCCTGAAATTGGTCAAAATTAAAGCTTTTGAATAAGCAAAAACTCTGTAAAAATGGCAATTTTGGTCACTCTGAGGGGTTAAAAAGTGTTTATTCAACATGAGGCACGATCCATTTGACATTTTGAATCATTTTTGGTACAGTCCCAAAAATCCATTTTCTGATGAAAAACGATGACTCTGGACCTGTCGAACGTTTCCAAAATGGTCAATATGGATGAAATTTTAACATTTAATCTTTTGACTCTAAATGACTGTTGGATGTGAATTATGACTTTTTCAACTAAAATAAGTGTGTTTAAAGTCATTTATGTGCCTGAAATTGGTCAAAATTAAAGCTTTTGAATAAGCAAAAACTCTGTAAAAATGGCAATTTTGGTCACTCTGAGGGGCTAAAAAGTGGTTATTGAACATGAGGCACGATCCATTTGACATTTTGAATCATTTTTGGTACAGTCCCAAAAATCAATTTTCTGATGAAAAACGATGACTCCGGACCTGTCGAACGTTCCCAAAATGGTCAATATGGATGAAATTTTAACATTTAATCTTTTGACTCCAAATGACTGTTGGATGGGAATTATGACTTTTTCAACTAAAATAAGTGTGTTTAAAGTCATTTATGTGCCTGAAATTGGTCAAAATTGAAGCTTTTGAGTAAGCAAAACTCTGTAAAAATTGCCATTTTGGTCACTCTGAGGGGTTAAAAAGTGGTTATTCAACATGAGGCACGATCCATTTGACATTTTGAATCATTTTTGGTACAGTCCCAAAAATCCATTTTCTGATGAAAAACGATGACTCCGGACCTGTCGAACGTTCCCAAAATGGTCAATATGGATGAAATTTTAACATTTAATCTTTAGACTCTAAATGACTGTTGGATGTGAATTATGACTTTTTCAACTAAAATAAGTGTGTTTAAAGTCATTTATGTGCCTGAAATTGGTCAAAATTGAAGCTTTTGAGTAAGCAAAACTCTGTAAAAATGGCCATTTTGGTCACTCTGAGGGGTTAAAAAGTGGTTATTCAACATGAGGCACGATCCATTTGACATTTTGAATCATTTTTGGTACAGTCCGAAAAATCCATTTTCTGATGAAAAACGATGACTCCGGACCTGTCGAACGTTTCTAAAATGGTCAATATGGATGAAATTTTAACATTTAATCTTTTGACTCTAAATGACTGTTGGATGTGAATTATGACTTTTTCAACGAAATCAAGTGTGTTTAAAGTCATTTATGTGCCTGAAATTGGTCAAAATTGAAGCTTTTGAGTAAGCGAAACTCTGTAAAAATTGCCATTTTGGTCACTCTGAGGGGTTAAAAAGTGGTTATTCAACATGAGGCACGATCCATTTGACATTTTGAATCATTTTTGGTACAGTCCCAAAAATCCATTTTCTGATGAAAAACGATGACTCCGGACCTGTCGAACGTTCCCAAAATGGTCAATATGGATGAAATTTTAACATTTAATCTTTTGACTCCAAATGACTGTTGGATGGGAATTATGACTTTTTCAACTAAAATAAGTGTGTTTAAAGTCATTTATGTGCCTGAAATTGGTCAAAATTGAAGCTTTTGAGTAAGCAAAACTCTGTAAAAATGGCCATTTTGGTCACTCTGAGGGGTTAAAAAGTGGTTATTCAACATGAGGCATGATCCAATTGACATTTTGAATCATTTTTGGTACAGTCCCAAAAATCCATTTTCTGATGAAAAACGATGACTCCGGACCTGTCGAACGTTCCCAAAATGGTCAATATGGATGAAATTTTAACATTTAATCTTTTGACTCTAAATGACTGTTGGATGTGAATTATGACTTTTTCAACTAAAATAAGTGTGTTTGAAGTCATTTATGTGCCTGAAATTGGTCAAAATTAAAGCTTTTGAATAAGCAAAAACTCTGTAAAAATGGCAATTTTGGTCACTCTGAGGAGTTAAAAAGTGGTTATTCAACATGAGGCACGATCCATTTGACATTTTGAATCATTTTTGGTACAGTCCCAAAAATCCATTTTCTGATGAAAAACGATGACTCCGGACCTGTCGAACGTTCCCAAAATGGTCAATATGGATGAAATTTTAACATTTAATCTTTAGACTCTAAATGACTGTTGGATGTGAATTATGACTTTTTCAACTAAAATAAGTGTGTTTAAAGTCATTTATGTGCCTGAAATTGGTCAAAATTAAAGCTTTTGAATAAGCAAAAACTCTGTAAAAATGGCAATTTTGGTCACTCTGAGGGGTTAAAAAGTGTTTATTCAACATGAGGCACGATCCATTTGACATTTTGAATCATTTTTGGTACAGTCCCAAAAATCCATTTTCTGATGAAAAACGATGACTCTGGACCTGTCGAACGTTTCCAAAATGGTCAATATGGATGAAATTTTAACATTTAATCTTTTGACTCTAAATGACTGTTGGATGTGAATTATGACTTTTTCAACTAAAATAAGTGTGTTTAAAGTCATTTATGTGCCTGAAATTGGTCAAAATTAAAGCTTTTGAATAAGCAAAAACTCTTTAAAAATGGCAATTTTGGTCACTCTGAGGGGTTAAAAAGTGGTTATTCAACATGAGGCACGATCCATTTGACATTTTGAATCATTTTTGGTACAGTCCCAAAAATCCAATTTCTGATGAAAAACAATGACTCCGGACCTGTCGAACGTTCCAAAATGGTCAATATGGATGAAATTTTAACATTTAATCTTTTGACTCCAAATGACTGTTGGATGGGAATTATGACTTTTTCAACTAAAATAAGTGTGTTTAAAGTCATTTATGTGCCTGAAATTGGTCAAATTGAAGCTTTTGAGTAAGCAAAACTCTGTAAAAATGGCAATGTTGGTCACTCTGAGGGGTTAAAAAGTGGTTATTCAACATGAGAGGCATGATCCATTTGACATTTTGAATCATTTTTGGTACAGTCCCAAAAATCAATTTTCTGATGAAAAACGATGACTCCGGACCTGTCGAACGTTTCCAAAATGGTCAATATGGATGAAATTTTAACATTTAATCTTTTGACTCCAAATGACTGTTGGATGTGAATTATGACCTTTTCGACTAAAATAAGTGTGTTTAAAGTCATTTCTGTGCCTGAAATTGGTCAAAATTGAAGCTTTTGAGTAAGCGAAACTCTGTAAAAATGGCAATGTTGGTCACTCTGAGGGGTTAAAAAGTGGTTATTCAACATGAGGCACGATCCATTTGACATTTTGAATCATTTTTGGTACAGTCCCAAAAATCCATTTTCTGATGAAAAACGATGACTCCGGACCTGTCGAACGTTTCCAAAATGGTCAATATGGATGAAATTTTAACATTTAATCTTTTGACTCTAAATGACTGTTGGATGTGAATTATGACTTTTTCAACTAAAATAAGTGTGTTTAAAGTCATTTCTGTGCCTGAAATTGGTCAAAATTGAAGCTTTTGAGTAAGCGAAACTCTGTAAAAATGGCAATGTTGGTCACTCTGAGGGGTTAAAAAGTGGTTATTCAACATGAGGCACGATCCATTTGACATTTTAATCATTTTTGGTACAGTCCCAAAAATCCATTTTCTGATGAAAAACGATGACTCCGGACCTGTCGAATGTTCCCAAAATGGTAATATGGATGAAATTTTAACATTTAATCTTTAGACTCTAAATGACTGTTGGATGTGAATTATGACTTTTTCAACTAAAATAAGTGTGTTTAAAGTCATTTATGTGCCTGAAATTGGTCAAAATTAAAGCTTTTGAATAAGCAAAAACTCTGTAAAAATGGCAATTTTGGTCACTCTGAGGGGTTAAAAAGTGGTTATTCAACATGAGGCACGATCCATTTGACATTTTGAATCATTTTTGGTACAGTCCCAAAAATCCATTTTCTGATGAAAAACGATGACTCCGGACCTGTCGAACGTTTCCAAAATGGTCAATATGGATGAAATTTTAACATTTATTCTTTTGACTCTAAATGACTGTTGGATGTGAATTATGACTTTTTCAACTAAATCAAGTGTGTTTAATGTCATTTATGTGCCTGAAATTGGTCAAAATTGAAGCTTTTGAGTAAGCAAAACTCTGTAAAATGGCCATTTTGGTCACTCTGAGGGGTTAAAAAGTGGTTATTCAACATGAGGCACGATCCAATTGACATTTTGAATCATTTTTGGTACAGTCCCAAAAATCCATTTTCTGATGAAAAACGATGACTCCGGACCTGTCAAACGTTCCCAAAATGGTCAATATGGATGAAATTTTAACATTTAATCTTTAGACTCTAAATGACTGTTGGATGTGAATTATGACTTTTTCAACTAAATCAAGTGTGTTTAAAGTCATTTATGTGCCTGAAATTGGTCAAAATTGAAGCTTTTGAGTAAGCAAAACTCTGTAAAAATGGCCATTTTGGTCACTCTGAGGGGTTAAAAAGTGGTTATTCAACATGAGGCATGATCCATTTGACATTTTGAATAATTTTTGGTACAGTCCCAAAAATTCATTTTCTGATGAAAAACGATGACTCCGGACCTGTCGAACGTTTCCAAAATGGTCAATATGGATGAAATTTTAACATTTAATCTTTTGACTCTAAATGACTGTTGGATGTGAATTATGACTTTTTCAACTAAAATAAGTGTGTTTAAAGTCATTTATGTGCCTGAAATTGGTCAAAATTGAAGCTTTTGAGTAAGCTAAACTCTGTAAAAATGGCCATTTTGGTCACTCTGAGGGGTTAAAAAGTGGTTATTCAACATGAGGCACGATCCAATTGACATTTTGAATCATTTTTGGTACAGTCCCAAAAATCCATTTTCTGATGAAAAATGATGACTCCGGACCTGTCGAACGTTCCCAAAATGGTCAATATGGATGAAATTTTAACATTTAATCTTTTGACTCCAAATGACTGTTGGATGTGAATTATGACCTTTTCGACTAAAATAAGTGTGTTTAAAGTCATTTCTGTGCCTGAAATTGGTCAAAATTGAAGCTTTTGAGTAAGCGAAACTCTGTAAAAATGGCAATGTTGGTCACTCTGAGGGGTTAAAAAGTGGTTATTCAACATGAGGCACGATCCATTTGACATTGTGAATCATTTTTGGTACAGTCCCAAAAATCCATTTTCTGATGAAAAACGATGACTCCGGACCTGTCGAACGTTCCCAAAATGGTCAATATGGATGAAATTTTAACATTTAATCTTTTAACTCTAAATGACTGTTGGATGTGAATTATGACTTTTTCAACTAAAATAAGTGTGTTTAAAGTCATTTATGTGCCTGAAATTGGTCAAAATTAAAGCTTTTGAATAAGCAAAAACTCTGTAAAAATGGCAATTTTGGTCACTCTGAGGGGTTAAAAAGTGGTTATTCAACATGAGGCACGATCCATTTGACATTTTGAATCATTTTTGGTACAGTCCCAAAAATCCATTTTCTGATGAAAAACGATGACTCCGGACCTGTCGAACGTTCCCAAAATGGTCAATATGGATGAAATTTTAACATTTAATCTTTTGACTCCAAATGACTGTTGGATGGGAATTATGACTTTTTCAACTAAAATAAGTGTGTTTAAAGTCATTTATGTGCCTGAAATTGGTCAAAATTGAAGCTTTTGAGTAAGCAAAACTCTGTAAAAATGGCCATTTTGGTCACTCTGAGGGGTTAAAAAGTGGTTATTCAACATGAGGCACGATCCATTTGACATTTTGAATCATTTTTGGTACAGTCCCAAAAATCCATTTTCTGATGAAAAACGATGACTCCGGACCTGTCGAACGTTCCCAAAATGGTCAATATGGATGAAATTTTAACATTTAATCTTTTGACTCCAAATGACTGTTGGATGTGAATTATGACCTTTTCGACTAAAATAAGTGTGTTTAAAGTCATTTCTGTGCCTGAAATTGGTCAAAATTGAAGCTTTTGAGTAAGCGAAACTCTGTAAAAATGGCAATGTTGGTCACTCTGAGGGGTTAAAAAGTGGTTATTCAACATGAGGCACGATCCATTTGACATTTTGAATCATTTTTGGTACAGTCCCAAAAATCCATTTTCTGATGAAAAACGATGACTCCGGACCTGTCGAACGTTCCCAAAATGCTCAATATGGATGAAATTTTAACATTTAATCTTTTGACTCTAAATGACTGTTGGATGTGAATTATGACTTTTTCAACTAAAATAAGTGTGTTTAAAGTCATTTATGTGCCTGAAATTGGTCAAAATTAAAGCTTTTGAATAAGCAAAAACTCTGTAAAAATGGCAATTTTGGTCACTCTGAGGGGTTAAAAAGTGGTTATTCAACATGAGGCACGATCCATTTGACATTTTGAATCATTTTTGGTACAGTCCCAAAAATCCATTTTCTGATGAAAAACGATGACTCCGGACCTGTCGAACGTTCCCAAAATGGTCAATATGGATGAAATTTTAACATTTAATCTTTTGACTCCAAATGACTGTTGGATGGGAATTATGACTTTTTCAACTAAAATAAGTGTGTTTAAAGTCATTTATGTGCCTGAAATTGGTCAAAATTGAAGCTTTTGAGTAAGCAAAACTCTGTAAAAATTGCCATTTTGGTCACTCTGAGGGGTTAAAAAGTGGTTATTCAACATGAGGCACGATCCATTTGACATTTTGAATCATTTTTGGTACAGTCCCAAAAATCCAATTTCTGATGAAAAACAATGACTCCGGACCTGTCGAACGTTCCCAAAATGGTCAATATGGATGAAATTTTAACATGTAATCTTTTGACTCTAAATGACTGTTGGATGTGAATTATTACTTTTTCAACTAAAATAAGTGTGTTTAAAGTCATTTATGTGCCTGAAATTGGTCAAAATTAAAGCTTTTGAATAAGCAAAAACTCTTTAAAAATGGCAATTTTGGTCACTCTGAGGGGTTAAAAAGTGGTTATTCAACATGAGGCACGATCCATTTGACATTTTGAATCATTTTTGGTACAGTCCCAAAAATCCAATTTCTGATGAAAAACAATGACTCCGGACCTGTCGAACGTTCCCAAAATGGTCAATATGGATGAAATTTTAACATTTAATCTTTTGACTCCAAATGACTGTTGGATGGGAATTATGACTTTTTCAACTAAAATAAGTGTGTTTAAAGTCATTTATGTGCCTGAAATTGGTCAAATTGAAGCTTTTGAGTAGGCAAAACTCTGTAAAAATGGCAATGTTGGTCACTCTGAGGTGTTAAAAAGTGGTTATTCAACATGAGGCATGATCCATTTGACATTTTGAATCATTTTTGGTACAGTCCCAAAAATCAATTTTCTGATGAAAAACGATGACTCCGGACCTGTCGAACGTTTCCAAAATGGTCAATATGGATGAAATTTTAACATTTAATCTTTTGACTCTAAATGACTGTTGGATGTGAATTATGACTTTTTCAACTAAAATAAGTGTGTTTAAAGTCATTTATGTGCCTGAAATTGGTCAAAATTGTAGCTTTTGAGTAAGCAAAACTCTGTAAAAATGGCCATTTTGGTCACTCTGAGGGGTTAAAAAGTGGTTATTCAACATGAGGCACGATCCAATTGACATTTTGAATCATTTTTGGTACAGTCCCAAAAATCCATTTTCTGATGAAAAACGATGACTCCGGACCTGTCGAACATTCCCAAAATGGTCAATATGGATGAAATTTTAACATTTAATCTTTTGACTCCAAATGACTGTTGGATGTGAATTATGACCTTTTCGACTAAAATAAGTGTGTTTAAAGTCATTTCTGTGCCTGAAATTGGTCAAAATTGAAGCTTTTGAGTAAGCGAAACTCTGTAAAAATGGCAATGTTGGTCACTCTGAGGGGTTAAAAAGTGGTTATTCAACATGAGGCACGATCCATTTGACATTTTGAATCATTTTTGGTACAGTCCCAAAAATCCATTTTCTGATGAAAAACGATGACTCCGGACCTGTCGAACGTTTCCAAAATGGTCAATATGGATGAAATTTTAACATTTAATCTTTTGACTCTAAATGACTGTTGGATGTGAATTATGACTTTTTCAACTAAAATAAGTGTGTTTAAAGTCATTTCTGTGCCTGAAATTGGTCAAAATTGAAGCTTTTGAGTAAGCGAAACTCTGTAAAAATGGCAATGTTGGTCACTCTGAGGGGTTAAAAAGTGGTTATTCAACATGAGGCACGATCCATTTGACATTTTTAATCATTTTTGGTACAGTCCCAAAAATCCATTTTCTGATGAAAAACGATGACTCCGGACCTGTTGAATGTTCCCAAAATGGTCAATATGGATGAAATTTTAACATTTAATCTTTAGACTCTAAATGACTGTTGGATGTGAATTATGACTTTTTCAACTAAAATAAGTGTGTTTAAAGTCATTTATGTGCCTGAAATTGGTCAAAATTAAAGCTTTTGAATAAGCAAAAACTCTGTAAAAATGGCAATTTTGGTCACTCTGAGGGGTTAAAAAGTGGTTATTCAGCATGAGGCACGATCCATTTGACATTTTGAATCATTTTTGGTACAGTCCCAAAAATCCATTTTCTGATGAAAAACGATGACTCCGGACCTGTCGAACGTTTCCAAAATGGTCAATATGGATGAAATTTTAACATTTATTCTTTTGACTCTAAATGACTGTTGGATGTGAATTATGACTTTTTCAACTAAATCAAGTGTGTTTAATGTCATTTATGTGCCTGAAATTGGTCAAAATTGAAGCTTTTGAGTAAGCAAAACTCTGTAAAAATGGCCATTTTGGTCACTCTGAGGGGTTAAAAAGTGGTTTTTCAACATGAGGCACGATCCAATTGACATTTTGAATCATTTTTGGTACAGTCCCAAAAATCCATTTTCTGATGAAAAGCGATGACTCCGGACCTGTCAAACGTTCCCAAAATGGTCAATATGGATGAAATTTTAACATTTAATCTTTAGACTCTAAATGACTGTTGGATGTGAATTATGACTTTTTCAACTAAATCAAGTGTGTTTAAAGTCATTTATGTGCCTGAAATTGGTCAAAATTGAAGCTTTTGAGTAAGCAAAACTCTGTAAAAATGGCCATTTTGGTCACTCTGAGGGGTTAAAAAGTGGTTATTCAACATGAGGCACGATCCATTTGACATTTTGAATAATTTTTGGTACAGTCCCAAAAATTCATTTTCTGATGAAAAACGATGACTCCGGACCTGTCGAACGTTTCCAAAATGGTCAATATGGATGAAATTTTAACATTTAATCTTTTGACTCTAAATGACTGTTGGATGTGAATTATGACTTTTTCAACTAAAATAAGTGTGTTTAAAGTCATTTATGTGCCTGAAATTGGTCAAAATTGAAGCTTTTGAGTAAGCTAAACTCTGTAAAAATGGCCATTTTGGTCACTCTGAGGGGTTAAAAAGTGGTTATTCAACATGAGGCACGATCCAATTGACATTTTGAATCATTTTTGGTACAGTCCCAAAAATCCATTTTCTGATGAAAAATGATGACTCCGGACCTGTCGAACGTTCCCAAAATGGTCAATATGGATGAAATTTTAACATTTAATCTTTTGACTCCAAATGACTGTTGGATGTGAATTATGACCTTTTCGACTAAAATAAGTGTGTTTAAAGTCATTTCTGTGCCTGAAATTGGTCAAAATTGAAGCTTTTGAGTAAGCGAAAACTCTGTAAAAATGGCAATTTTGGTCACTCTGAGGGGTTAAAAAGTGGTTATTCAACATGAGGCACGATCCATTTGACATTTTGAATCATTTTTGGTACAGTCCCAAAAATCCATTTTCTGATGAAAAACGATGACTCCGGACCTGTCGAACGTTCCCAAAATGGTCAATATGGATGAAATTTTAACATTTAATCTTTTGACTCCAAATGACTGTTGGATGGGAATTATGACTTTTTCAACTAAAATAAGTGTGTTTAAAGTCATTTATGTGCCTGAAATTGGTCAAAATTGAAGCTTTTGAGTAAGCAAAACTCTGTAAAAATTGCCATTTTGGTCACTCTGAGGGGTTAAAAAGTGGTTATTCAACATGAGGCACGATCCATTTGACATTTTGAATCATTTTTGGTACAGTCCCAAAAATCCAATTTCTGATGAAAAACAATGACTCCGGACCTGTCGAACGTTCCCAAAATGGTCAATATGGATGAAATTTTAACATGTAATCTTTTGACTCTAAATGACTGTTGGATGTGAATTATTACTTTTTCAACTAAAATAAGTGTGTTTAAAGTCATTTATGTGCCTGAAATTGGTCAAAATTAAAGCTTTTGAATAAGCAAAAACTCTTTAAAAATGGCAATTTTGGTCACTCTGAGGGGTTAAAAAGTGGTTATTCAACATGAGGCACGATCCATTTGACATTTTGAATCATTTTTGGTACAGTCCCAAAAATCCAATTTCTGATGAAAAACAATGACTCCGGACCTGTCGAACGTTCCCAAAATGGTCAATATGGATGAAATTTTAACATTTAATCTTTTGACTCCAAATGACTGTTGGATGGGAATTATGACTTTTTCAACTAAAATAAGTGTGTTTAAAGTCATTTATGTGCCTGAAATTGGTCAAATTGAAGCTTTTGAGTAGGCAAAACTCTGTAAAAATGGCAATGTTGGTCACTCTGAGGTGTTAAAAAGTGGTTATTCAACATGAGGCATGATCCATTTGACATTTTGAATCATTTTTGGTACAGTCCCAAAAATCAATTTTCTGATGAAAAACGATGACTCCGGACCTGTCGAACGTTTCCAAAATGGTCAATATGGATGAAATTTTAACATTTAATCTTTTGACTCTAAATGACTGTTGGATGTGAATTATGACTTTTTCAACTAAAATAAGTGTGTTTAAAGTCATTTATGTGCCTGAAATTGGTCAAAATTGTAGCTTTTGAGTAAGCAAAACTCTGTAAAAATGGCCATTTTGGTCACTCTGAGGGGTTAAAAAGTGGTTATTCAACATGAGGCACGATCCAATTGACATTTTGAATCATTTTTGGTACAGTCCCAAAAATCCATTTTCTGATGAAAAACGATGACTCCGGACCTGTCGAACATTCCCAAAATGGTCAATATGGATGAAATTTTAACATTTAATCTTTTGACTCCAAATGACTGTTGGATGTGAATTATGACCTTTTCGACTAAAATAAGTGTGTTTAAAGTCATTTCTGTGCCTGAAATTGGTCAAAATTGAAGCTTTTGAGTAAGCGAAACTCTGTAAAAATGGCAATGTTGGTCACTCTGAGGGGTTAAAAAGTGGTTATTCAACATGAGGCACGATCCATTTGACATTTTGAATCATTTTTGGTACAGTCCCAAAAATCCATTTTCTGATGAAAAACGATGACTCCGGACCTGTCGAACGTTTCCAAAATGGTCAATATGGATGAAATTTTAACATTTAATCTTTTGACTCTAAATGACTGTTGGATGTGAATTATGACTTTTTCAACTAAAATAAGTGTGTTTAAAGTCATTTCTGTGCCTGAAATTGGTCAAAATTGAAGCTTTTGAGTAAGCGAAACTCTGTAAAAATGGCAATGTTGGTCACTCTGAGGGGTTAAAAAGTGGTTATTCAACATGAGGCACGATCCATTTGACATTTTTAATCATTTTTGGTACAGTCCCAAAAATCCATTTTCTGATGAAAAACGATGACTCCGGACCTGTTGAATGTTCCCAAAATGGTCAATATGGATGAAATTTTAACATTTAATCTTTAGACTCTAAATGACTGTTGGATGTGAATTATGACTTTTTCAACTAAAATAAGTGTGTTTAAAGTCATTTATGTGCCTGAAATTGGTCAAAATTAAAGCTTTTGAATAAGCAAAAACTCTGTAAAAATGGCAATTTTGGTCACTCTGAGGGGTTAAAAAGTGGTTATTCAGCATGAGGCACGATCCATTTGACATTTTGAATCATTTTTGGTACAGTCCCAAAAATCCATTTTCTGATGAAAAACGATGACTCCGGACCTGTCGAACGTTTCCAAAATGGTCAATATGGATGAAATTTTAACATTTATTCTTTTGACTCTAAATGACTGTTGGATGTGAATTATGACTTTTTCAACTAAATCAAGTGTGTTTAATGTCATTTATGTGCCTGAAATTGGTCAAAATTGAAGCTTTTGAGTAAGCAAAACTCTGTAAAAATGGCCATTTTGGTCACTCTGAGGGGTTAAAAAGTGGTTTTTCAACATGAGGCACGATCCAATTGACATTTTGAATCATTTTTGGTACAGTCCCAAAAATCCATTTTCTGATGAAAAGCGATGACTCCGGACCTGTCAAACGTTCCCAAAATGGTCAATATGGATGAAATTTTAACATTTAATCTTTAGACTCTAAATGACTGTTGGATGTGAATTATGACTTTTTCAACTAAATCAAGTGTGTTTAAAGTCATTTATGTGCCTGAAATTGGTCAAAATTGAAGCTTTTGAGTAAGCAAAACTCTGTAAAAATGGCCATTTTGGTCACTCTGAGGGGTTAAAAAGTGGTTATTCAACATGAGGCACGATCCATTTGACATTTTGAATAATTTTTGGTACAGTCCCAAAAATTCATTTTCTGATGAAAAACGATGACTCCGGACCTGTCGAACGTTTCCAAAATGGTCAATATGGATGAAATTTTAACATTTAATCTTTTGACTCTAAATGACTGTTGGATGTGAATTATGACTTTTTCAACTAAAATAAGTGTGTTTAAAGTCATTTATGTGCCTGAAATTGGTCAAAATTGAAGCTTTTGAGTAAGCTAAACTCTGTAAAAATGGCCATTTTGGTCACTCTGAGGGGTTAAAAAGTGGTTATTCAACATGAGGCACGATCCAATTGACATTTTGAATCATTTTTGGTACAGTCCCAAAAATCCATTTTCTGATGAAAAATGATGACTCCGGACCTGTCGAACGTTCCCAAAATGGTCAATATGGATGAAATTTTAACATTTAATCTTTTGACTCCAAATGACTGTTGGATGTGAATTATGACCTTTTCGACTAAAATAAGTGTGTTTAAAGTCATTTCTGTGCCTGAAATTGGTCAAAATTGAAGCTTTTGAGTAAGCGAAACTCTGTAAAAATGGCAATGTTGGTCACTCTGAGGGGTTAAAAAGTGGTTATTCAACATGAGGCACGATCCATTTGACATTTTGAATCATTTTTGGTACAGTCCCAAAAATCCATTTTCTGATGAAAAACGATGACTCCGGACCTGTCGAACGTTCCCAAAATGGTCAATATGGATGAAATTTTAACATTTAATCTTTTAACTCTAAATGACTGTTGGATGTGAATTATGACTTTTTCAACTAAAATAAGTGTGTTTAAAGTCATTTATGTGCCTGAAATTGGTCAAAATTAAAGCTTTTGAATAAGCAAAAACTCTGTAAAAATGGCAATTTTGGTCACTCTGAGGGGTTAAAAAGTGGTTATTCAACATGAGGCACGATCCATTTGACATTTTGAATCATTTTTGGTACAGTCCCAAAAATCCATTTTCTGATGAAAAACGATGACTCCGGACCTGTCGAACGTTCCCAAAATGGTCAATATGGATGAAATTTTAACATTTAATCTTTTGACTCCAAATGACTGTTGGATGGGAATTATGACTTTTTCAACTAAAATAAGTGTGTTTAAAGTCATTTATGTGCCTGAAATTGGTCAAAATTGAAGCTTTTGAGTAAGCAAAACTCTGTAAAAATGGCCATTTTGGTCACTCTGAGGGGTTAAAAAGTGGTTATTCAACATGAGGCACGATCCATTTGACATTTTGAATCATTTTTGGTACAGTCCCAAAAATCCATTTTCTGATGAAAAACGATGACTCCGGACCTGTCGAACGTTCCCAAAATGGTCAATATGGATGAAATTTTAACATTTAATCTTTTGACTCTAAATGACTGTTGGATGTGAATTATGACTTTTTCAACTAAAATAAGTGTGTTTAAAGTCATTTATGTGCCTGAAATTGGTCAAAATTAAAGCTTTTGAATAAGCAAAAACTCTGTAAAAATGGCAATTTTGGTCACTCTGAGGGGTTAAAAAGTGGTTATTCAACATGAGGCACGATCCATTTGACATTTTGAATCATTTTTGGTACAGTCCCAAAAATCCATTTTCTGATGAAAAACGATGACTCCGGACCTGTCGAACGTTCCCAAAATGGTCAATATGGATGAAATTTTAACATTTAATCTTTTGACTCCAAATGACTGTTGGATGGGAATTATGACTTTTTCAACTAAAATAAGTGTGTTTAAAGTCATTTATGTGCCTGAAATTGGTCAAAATTGAAGCTTTTGAGTAAGCAAAACTCTGTAAAAATGGCCATTTTGGTCACTCTGAGGGGTTAAAAAGTGGTTATTCAACATGAGGCACGATCCATTTGACATTTTGAATCATTTTTGGTACAGTCCCAAAAATCCATTTTCTGATTAAAAACGATGACTCCGGACCTGTCGAACGTTTCCAAAATGGTCAATATGGATGAAATTTTAACATTTAATCTTTTGACTCTAAATGACTGTTGGATGTGAATTATGACTTTTTCAACTAAAATAAGTGTGTTTAAAGTCATTTATGTGCCTGAAATTGGTCAAAATTAAAGCTTTTGAATAAGCAAAAACTCTGTAAAAATGGCAATTTTGGTCACTCTGAGGGGTTAAAAAGTGGTTATTCAACATGAGGCACGATCCATTTGACATTTTGAATCATTTTTGGTACAGTCCCAAAAATCCATTTTCTGATGAAAAACGATGACTCCGGACCAGTCGAACGTTTCCAAAATGGTCGCTATGGATGAAATTTTAACATATAATCTTTTGACTCAAAATGACTGTTGGATGTGAATTATGACTTTTTCAACTAAATCAAGTGTGTTTAAAGTCATTTATGTGCCTGAAATTGGTCAAAATTGAAGCTTTTGAGTAAGCAAAACTCTGTAAAAATGGCCATTTTGGTCACTCTGAGGGGTTAAAAAGTGGTTATTCAACATGAGGCACGATCCATTTGACATTTTGAATAATTTTTGGTACAGTCCCAAAAATTCATTTTCTGATGAAAAACGATGACTCCGGACCTGTCGAACGTTTCCAAAATGGTCAATATGGATGAAATTTTAACATTTAATCTTTTGACTCTAAATGACTGTTGGATGTGAATTATGACTTTTTCAACTAAAATAAGTGTGTTTAAAGTCATTTATGTGCCTGAAATTGGTCAAAATTGTAGCTTTTGAGTAAGCAAAACTCTGTAAAAATGGCCATTTTGGTCACTCTGAGGGGTTAAAAAGTGGTTATTCAACATGAGGCACGATCCAATTGACATTTTGAATCATTTTTGGTACAGTCCCAAAAATCCATTTTCTGATGAAAAACGATGACTCCGGACCTGTCGAACGTTCCCAAAATGGTCAATATGGATGAAATTTTAACATTTAATCTTTTGACTCCAAATGACTGTTGGATGTGAATTATGACCTTTTCGACTAAAATAAGTGTGTTTAAAGTCATTTCTGTGCCTGAAATTGGTCAAAATTGAAGCTTTTGAGTAAGCGAAACTCTGTAAAAATGGCAATGTTGGTCACTCTGAGGGGTTAAAAAGTGGTTATTCAACATGAGGCACGATCCATTTGACATTTTGAATCATTTTTGGTACAGTCCCAAAAATCCATTTTCTGATGAAAAACGATGACTCCGGACCTGTCGAACGTTTCCAAAATGGTCAATATGGATGAAATTTTAACATTTAATCTTTTGACTCTAAATGACTGTTGGATGTGAATTATGACTTTTTCAACTAAAATAAGTGTGTTTAAAGTCATTTCTGTGCCTGAAATTGGTCAAAATTGAAGCTTTTGAGTAAGCAAAACTCTGTAAAAATGGCCATTTTGGTCACTCTGAGGGGTTAAAAAGTGGTTATTCAACATGAGGCACGATCCAATTGACATTTTGAATCATTTTTGGTACAGTCCCAAAAATCCATTTTCTGATGAAAAACGATGACTCCGGACCAGTCGAACGTTTCCAAAATGGTCGCTATGGATGAAATTTTAACATATAATCTTTTGACTCAAAATGACTGTTGGATGTGAATTATGACTTTTTCAACTAAATCAAGTGTGTTTAAAGTCATTTATGTGCCTGAAATTGGTCAAAATTGAAGCTTTTGAGTAAGCAAAACTCTGTAAAAATGGCCATTTTGGTCACTCTGAGGGGTTAAAAAGTGGTTATTCAACATGAGGCACGATCCATTTGACATTTTGAATAATTTTTGGTACAGTCCCAAAAATTCATTTTCTGATGAAAAACGATGACTCCGGACCTGTCGAACGTTTCCAAAATGGTCAATATGGATGAAATTTTAACATTTAATCTTTTGACTCCAAATGACTGTTGGATGGGAATTATGACTTTTTCAACTAAAATAAGTGTGTTTAAAGTCATTTATGTGCCTGAAATTGGTCAAAATTGAAGCTTTTGAGTAAGCAAAACTCTGTAAAAATGGCCATTTTGGTCACTCTGAGGGGTTAAAAAGTGGTTATTCAACATGAGGCATGATCCAATTGACATTTTGAATCATTTTTGGTACAGTCCCAAAAATCCATTTTCTGATGAAAAACGATGACTCCGGACCTGTCGAACGTTCCCAAAATGGTCAATATGGATGAAATTTTAACATTTAATCTTTAGACTCTAAATGACTGTTGGATGTGAATTATGACTTTTTCAACTAAAATAAGTGTGTTTAAAGTCATTTATGTGCCTGAAATTGGTCAAAATTAAAGCTTTTGAGTAAGCAAAACTCTGTAAAAATGGCCATTTTGGTCACTCTGAGGGGTTAAAAAGTGGTTATTCAACATGAGGCACGATCCATTTGACATTTTGAATCATTTTTGGTACAGTCCCAAAAATCCATTTTCTGATGAAAAACGATGACTCCGGACCTGTCGAACGTTCCCAAAATGGTCAATATGGATGAAATTTTAACATTTAATCTTTTGACTCCAAATGACTGTTGGATGTGAATTATGACCTTTTCGACTAAAATAAGTGTGTTTAAAGTCATTTCTGTGCCTGAAATTGGTCAAAATTGTAGCTTTTGAGTAAGCAAAACTCTGTAAAAATGGCCATTTGGGTCACTCTGAGGGGTTAAAAAGTGGTTATTCAACATGAGGCACGATCCAATTGACATTTTGAATCATTTTTGGTACAGTCCCAAAAATCCATTTTCTGATGAAAAACGATGACTCCGGACCTGTCAAACGTTCCCAAAATGGTCAATATGGATGAAATTTTAACATTTAATCTTTAGACTCTAAATGACTGTTGGATGTGAATTATGACTTTTTCAACTAAAATAAGTGTGTTTAAAGTCATTTATGTGCCTGAAATTGGTCAAAATTAAAGCTTTTGAATAAGCAAAAACTCTGTAAAAATGGCAATTTTGGTCACTCTGAGGGGTTAAAAAGTGGTTATTCAACACGAGGCACGATCCATTTGACATTTTGAATCATTTTTGGTACAGTCCCAAAAATCCATTTTCTGATGAAAAACGATGACTCCGGACCTGTCGAACGATTCCAAAATGGTCAATATGGATGAAATTTTAACATGTAATCTTTTGACTCTAAATGACTGTTGGATGTGAATTATGACTTTTTCAACTAAAATAAGTGTGTTTAAAATCATTTATGCGCCTGAAATTGGTCAAAATTAAAGCTTTTGAGTAAGCAAAACTCTGTAAAAATGGCCATTTTGGTCACTCTGAGGGGTTAAAAAGTGGTTATTCAACATGAGGCACGATCCAATTGACATTTTGAATCATTTTTGGTACAGTCCCAAAAATCCATTTTCTGATGAAAAACGATGACTCCGGACCTGTCGAACGTTCCCAAAATGGTCAATATGGATGAAATTTTAACATTTAATCTTTTGACTCCAAATGACTGTTGGATGTGAATTATGACCTTTTCGACAAAAATAAGTGTGTTTAAAGTCATTTATGTGCCTGAAATTGGTCAAAATTGAAGCTTTTGAGTAAGCGAAACTCTGTAAAAATGGCAATGTTGGTCACTCTGAGGGGTTAAAAAGTGGTTATTCAACATGAGGCACAATCCATTTGACATTTTGAATCATTTTTGGTACAGTCCCAAAAATCAATTTTCTGATGAAAAACGATGACTCCGGACCTGTCGAACGTTCCCAAAATGGTCAATATGGATGAAATTTTAACATTTAATCTTTTGACTCTAAATGACTGTTGGATGTGAATTATGACTTTTTCAACTAAAATAAGTGTGTTTAAAGTCATTTATGTGCCTGAAATTGGTCAAAATTGAAGCTTTTGAGTAAGCAAAACTCTGTAAAAATGGCCATTTTGGTCACTCTGAGGGGTTAAAAGTGGTTATACAACATGAGGCACGATCCAATTGACATTTTGAATCATTTTTGGTACAGTCCCAAAAATCCATTTTCTGATGAAAAACGATGACTCCGGACCTGTCGAACGTTCCCAAAATGGTCAATATGTATTAAATTTTAACATTTAATCTTTTGACTCTAAATGACTGTTGGATGTGAATTATGACTTTTTCAACTAAAATAAGTGTGTTTAAAGTCATTTATGTGCCTGAAATTGGTAAAAATTGAAGCTTTTGAGTAAGCAAAACTCTGTAAAAATGGCCATTTTTGTCACTCTGAGGGGTTAAAAAGTGGTTATTCAACATGAGGCATGATCCATTTGACATTTTGAATCGTTTTTGGTACAGTCCCAAAAATCCATTTTCTGATGAAAAACGATGACTCCGGACCTGTCGAACGTTCCCAAAATGGTCAATATGGATGAAATGTTAACATTTAATCTTTAGACTCTAAATGACTGTTGGATGTGAATTATGACTTTTTCAACTAAAATAAGTGTGTTTAAAGTCATTTATGTGCCTGAAATTGGTCAAAATTAAAGCTTTTGAATAAGCAAAAACTCTGTAAAAATGGCAATTTTGGTCACTCTGAGGGGTTAAAAAGTGGTTATTCAACACGAGGCACGATCCATTTGACATTTTGAATCATTTTTGGTACAGTCCCAAAAATCCATTTTCTGATGAAAAACGATGACTCCGGACCTGTCGAACGATTCCAAAATGGTCAATATGGATGAAATTTTAACATGTAATCTTTTGACTCTAAATGACTGTTGGATGTGAATTATGACTTTTTCAACTAAAATAAGTGTGTTTAAAATCATTTATGCGCCTGAAATTGGTCAAAATTAAAGCTTTTGAGTAAGCAAAACTCTGTAAAAATGGCCATTTTGGTCACTCTGAGGGGTTAAAAAGTGGTTATTCAACATGAGGCACGATCCAATTGACATTTTGAATCATTTTTGGTACAGTCCCAAAAATCAATTTTCTGATAAAAAACGATGACTCCGGACCTGTCGAACGTTCCCAAAATGGTCAATATGGATGAAATTTTAACATTTAATCTTTTGACTCTAAATGACTGTTGGATGTGAATTATGACTTTTTCAACTAAAATAAGTGTGTTTAAAGTCATTTATGTGCCTGAAATTGGTCAAAATTGAAGCTTTTGAGTAAGCAAAACTCTGTAAAAATGGCCATTTTGGTCACTCTGAGGGGTTAAAAAGTGGTTATACAACATGAGGCACGATCCAATTGACATTTTGAATCATTTTTGGTACAGTCCCAAAAATCCATTTTCTGATGAAAAACGATGACTCCGGACCTGTCGAACGTTCCCAAAATGGTCAATATGGATGAAATTTTAACATTTAATCTTTTGACTCCAAATGACTGTTGGATGTGAATTATGACCTTTTCGACTAAAATAAGTTGTTTAAAGTCATTTCTGTGCCTGAAATTGGTCAAAATTGAAGCTTTTGAGTAAGCGAAAATCTGCAAAAATGGCAATGTTGGTCACTCTGAGGGGTTAAAAAGTGGTTATTCAACATGAGGCACGATCCATTTGACATTTTGAATTATTTTTGGTACAGTCCCAAAAATCCATTTTCTGATGAAAAACGATGACTCCGGACCTGTCGAACGTTCCCA
The DNA here is from genome assembly GCF_964263255.1 of Lissotriton vulgaris. Taxonomy (NCBI): domain Eukaryota; kingdom Metazoa; phylum Chordata; class Amphibia; order Caudata; family Salamandridae; genus Lissotriton; species Lissotriton vulgaris. Next base: position 23,494 of record NW_028242596.1, read on the forward strand.
AAATGGTCAATATGGATGAAATTTTAACATTTAATCTTTTGACTCTAAATGACTGTTGGATGTGAATTATGACTTTTTCAACTAAAATAAGTGTGTTTAAAGTCATTTATGTGCCTGAAATTGGTCAAAATTAAAGCTTTTGAATAAGCAAAAACTCTGTAAAAATGGCAATTTTGGTCACTCTGAGGGGTTAAAAAGTGGTTATTCAACATGAGGCACGATCCATTTGACATTTTGAATCATTTTTGGTACAGTCCCAAAAATCCATTTTCTGATGAAAAACGATGACTCCGGACCTGTCGAACGTTCCCAAAATGGTCAATATGGATGAAATTTTAACATTTAATCTTTTGACTCCAAATGACTGTTGGATGGGAATTATGACTTTTTCAACTAAAATAAGTGTGTTTAAAGTCATTTATGTGCCTGAAATTGGTCAAAATTGAAGCTTTTGAGTAAGCAAAACTCTGTAAAAATGGCCATTTTGGTCACTCTGAGGGGTTAAAAAGTGGTTATTCAACATGAGGCACGATCCATTTGACATTTTGAATCGTTTTTGGTACAGTCCCAAAAATCCATTTTCTGATGAAAAACGATAACTCCGGACCTGTCGAACGTTCCCAAAATGGTCAATATGGATGAAATGTTAACATTTATTCTTTTGACTCTAAATGACTGTTGGATGTGAATTATGACTTTTTCAACTAAAATAAGTGTGTTTAAAGTCATTTATGTGCCTGAAATTGGTCAAAATTGAAGCTTTTGAGTAAGCAAAACTCTGTAAAAATGGCCATTTTGGTCACTCTGAGGGGTTAAAAAGTGGTTATACAACATGAGGCACGATCCAATTGACATTTTGAATCATTTTTGGTACAGTCCCAAAAATCCATTTTCTGATGAAAAACGATGACTCCGGACCTGTCGAACGTTCCCAAAATGGTCAATATGTATTAAATTTTAACATTTAATCTTTTGACTCTAAATGACTGTTGGATGTGAATTATGACTTTTTCAACTAAAATAAGTGTGTTTAAAGTCATTTATGTGCCTGAAATTGGTCAAAATTAAAGCTTTTGAATAAGCAAAAACTCTGTAAAAATGGCAATTTTGGTCACTCTGAGGGGTTAAAAAGTGGTTATTCAACATGAGGCACGATCCATTTGACATTTTGAATCATTTTTGGTACAGTCCCAAAAATCCATTTTCTGATGAAAAACGATGACTCCGGACCTGTCGAACGTTCCCAAAATGGTCAATATGGATGAAATTTTAACATTTAATCTTTTGACTCCAAATGACTGTTGGATGGGAATTATGACTTTTTCAACTAAAATAAGTGTGTTTAAAGTCATTTATGTGCCTGAAATTGGTAAAAATTGAAGCTTTTGAGTAAGCAAAACTCTGTAAAAATGGCCATTTTTGTCACTCTGAGGGGTTAAAAAGTGGTTATTCAACATGAGGCACGATCCATTTGACATTTTGAATCATTTTTGGTACAGTCCCAAAAATCCATTTTCTGATGAAAAACGATGACTCCGGACCTGTCGAACGATTCCAAAATGGTCAATATGGATGAAATTTTAACATGTAATCTTTTGACTCTAAATGACTGTTGGATGTGAATTATGACTTTTTCAACTAAAATAAGTGTGTTTAAAATCATTTATGCGCCTGAAATTGGTCAAAATTAAAGCTTTTGAGTAAGCAAAACTCTGTAAAAATGGCCATTTTGGTCACTCTGAGGGGTTAAAAAGTGGTTATTCAACATGAGGCACGATCCAATTGACATTTTGAATCATTTTTGGTACAGTCCCAAAAATCAATTTTCTGATAAAAAACGATGACTCCGGACCTGTCGAACGTTCCCAAAATGGTCAATATGGATGAAATTTTAACATTTAATCTTTTGACTCTAAATGACTGTTGGATGTGAATTGTGACTTTTTCAACTAAAATAAGTGTGTTTAAAGTCATTTATGTGCCTGAAATTGGTCAAAATTGAAGCTTTTGAGTAAGCAAAACTCTGTAAAAATGGCCATTTTGGTCACTCTGAGGGGTTAAAAAGTGGTTATACAACATGAGGCACGATCCAATTGACATTTTGAATCATTTTTGGTACAGTCCCAAAAATCCATTTTCTGATGAAAAACGATGACTCCGGACCTGTCGAACGTTCCCAAAATGGTCAATATGGATGAAATTTTAACATTTAATCTTTTGACTCCAAATGACTGTTGGATGTGAATTATGACCTTTTCGACTAAAATAAGTTGTTTAAAGTCATTTCTGTGCCTGAAATTGGTCAAAATTGAAGCTTTTGAGTAAGCGAAACTCTGCAAAAATGGCAATGTTGGTCACTCTGAGGGGTTAAAAAGTGGTTATTCAACATGAGGCACGATCCATTTGACATTTTGAATTATTTTTGGTACAGTCCCAAAAATCCATTTTCTGATGAAAAACGATGACTCCGGACCTGTCGAACGTTCCCAAAATGGTCAATATGGATGAAATTTTAACATTTAATCTTTTGACTCTAAATGACTGTTGGATGTGAATTATGACTTTTTCAACTAAAATAAGTGTGTTTAAAGTCATTTATGTGCCTGAAATTGGTCAAAATTAAAGCTTTTGAATAAGCAAAAACTCTGTAAAAATGGCAATTTTGGTCACTCTGAGGGGTTAAAAAGTGGTTATTCAACATGAGGCACGATCCATTTGACATTTTGAATCATTTTTGGTACAGTCCCAAAAATCCATTTTCTGATGAAAAACGATGACTCCGGACCTGTCGAACGTTCCCAAAATGGTCAATATGGATGAAATTTTAACATTTAATCTTTTGACTCCAAATGACTGTTGGATGTGAATTATGACCTTTTCGACAAAAATAAGTGTGTTTAAAGTCATTTATGTGCCTGAAATTGGTCAAAATTGAAGCTTTTGAGTAAGCGAAACTCTGTAAAAATGGCAATGTTGGTCACTCTGAGGGGTTAAAAAGTGGTTATTCAACATGAGGCACAATCCATTTGACATTTTGAATCATTTTTGGTACAGTCCCAAAAATCAATTTTCTGATGAAAAACGATGACTCCGGACCTGTCGAACGTTCCCAAAATGGTCAATATGGATGAAATGTTAACATTTAATCTTTAGACTCTAAATGACTGTTGGATGTGAATTATGACTTTTTCAACTAAAATAAGTGTGTTTAAAGTCATTTATGTGCCTGAAATTGGTCAAAATTAAAGCTTTTGAATAAGCAAAAACTCTGTAAAAATGGCAATTTTGGTCACTCTGAGGGGTTAAAAAGTGGTTATTCAACACGAGGCACGATCCATTTGACATTTTGAATCATTTTTGGTACAGTCCCAAAAATCCATTTTCTGATGAAAAACGATGACTCCGGACCTGTCGAACGATTCCAAAATGGTCAATATGGATGAAATTTTAACATGTAATCTTTTGACTCTAAATGACTGTTGGATGTGAATTATGACTTTTTCAACTAAAATAAGTGTGTTTAAAGTCATTTATGTGCCTGAAATTGGTCAAAATTAAAGCTTTTGAATAAGCAAAAACTCTGTAAAAATGGCAATTTTGGTCACTCTGAGGGGTTAAAAAGTGGTTATTCAACATGAGGCACGATCCATTTGACATTTTGAATCATTTTTGGTACAGTCCCAAAAATCCATTTTCTGATGAAAAACGATGACTCCGGACCTGTCGAACGTTCCCAAAAAATGTCAAATGGATGAAATTTTAACATTTAATCTTTTGACTCCAAATGACTGTTGGATGGGAATTATGACTTTTTCAACTAAAATAAGTGTGTTTAAAGTCATTTATGTGCCTGAAATTGGTAAAAATTGAAGCTTTTGAGTAAGCAAAACTCTGTAAAAATGGCCATTTTTGTCACTCTGAGGGGTTAAAAAGTGGTTATTCAACATGAGGCACGATCCATTTGACATTTTGAATCGTTTTTGGTACAGTCCCAAAAATCCATTTTCTGATGAAAAACGATGACTCCGGACCTGTCGAACGTTCCCAAAATGGTCAATATGGATGAAATTTTAACATTTAATCTTTTGACTCTAAATGACTGTTGGATGTGAATTATGACTTTTTCAACTAAAATAAGTGTGTTTAAAGTCATTTATGTGCCTGAAATTGGTCAAAATTGAAGCTTTTGAGTAAGCAAAACTCTGTAAAAATGGCCATTTTGGTCACTCTGAGGGGTTAAAAAGTGGTTATTCAACATGAGGCACGATCCATTTGACATTTTGAATCATTTTTGGTACAGTCCCAAAATCCATTTTCTGATGAAAAACGATGACTCCGGACCTGTCGAACGTTCCCAAAATGGTCAATATGGATGAAATTTTAACATTTAATCTTTTGACTCCAAATGACTGTTGGATGGGAATTATGACTTTTTCAACTAAAATAAGTGTGTTTAAAGTCATTTATGTGCCTGAAATTGGTAAAAATTGAAGCTTTTGAGTAAGCAAAACTCTGTAAAAATGGCCATTTTTGTCACTCTGAGGGGTTAAAAAGTGGTTATTCAACATGAGGCACGATCCATTTGACATTTTGAATCGTTTTTGGTACAGTCCCAAAAATCCATTTTCTGATGAAAAACGATGACTCCGGACCTGTCGAACGTTCCCAAAATGGTCAATATGGATGAAATGTTAACATTTAATCTTTAGACTCTAAATGACTGTTGGATGTGAATTATGACTTTTTCAACTAAAATAAGTGTGTTTAAAGTCATTTATGTGCCTGAAATTGGTCAAAATTAAAGCTTTTGAATAAGCAAAAACTCTGTAAAAATGGCAATTTTGGTCACTCTGAGGGGTTAAAAAGTGGTTATTCAACACGAGGCACGATCCATTTGACATTTTGAATCATTTTTGGTACAGTCCCAAAAATCCATTTTCTGATGAAAAACGATGACTCCGGACCTGTCGAACGATTCCAAAATGGTCAATATGGATGAAATTTTAACATGTAATCTTTTGACTCTAAATGACTGTTGGATGTGAATTATGACTTTTTCAACTAAAATAAGTGTGTTTAAAATCATTTATGCGCCTGAAATTGGTCAAAATTAAAGCTTTTGAGTAAGCAAAACTCTGTAAAAATGGCCATTTTGGTCACTCTGAGGGGTTAAAAAGTGGTTATTCAACATGAGGCACGATCCAATTGACATTTGAATCATTTTTGGTACAGTCCCAAAAATCAATTTTCTGATAAAAAACGATGACTCCGGACCTGTCGAACGTTCCCAAAATGGTCAATATGGATGAAATTTTAACATTTAATCTTTTGACTCTAAATGACTGTTGGATGTGAATTGTGACTTTTTCAACTAAAATAAGTGTGTTTAAAGTCATTTATGTGCCTGAAATTGGTCAAAATTGAAGCTTTTGAGTAAGCAAAACTCTGTAAAAATGGCCATTTTGGTCACTCTGAGGGGTTAAAAAGTGGTTATACAACATGAGGCACGATCCAATTGACATTTTGAATCATTTTTGGTACAGTCCCAAAAATCCATTTTCTGATGAAAAACGATGACTCCGGACCTGTCGAACGTTCCCAAAATGGTCAATATGGATGAAATTTTAACATTTAATCTTTTGACTCCAAATGACTGTTGGATGTGAATTATGACCTTTTCGACTAAAATAAGTTGTTTAAAGTCATTTCTGTGCCTGAAATTGGTCAAAATTGAAGCTTTTGAGTAAGCGAAACTCTGCAAAAATGGCAATGTTGGTCACTCTGAGGGGTTAAAAAGTGGTTATTCAACATGAGGCACGATCCATTTGACATTTTGAATTATTTTTGGTACAGTCCCAAAAATCCATTTTCTGATGAAAAACGATGACTCCGGACCTGTCGAACGTTCCCAAAATGGTCAATATGGATGAAATTTTAACATTTAATCTTTTGACTCTAAATGACTGTTGGATGTGAATTATGACTTTTTCAACTAAAATAAGTGTGTTTAAAGTCATTTATGTGCCTGAAATTGGTCAAAATTAAAGCTTTTGAATAAGCAAAAACTCTGTAAAAATGGCAATTTTGGTCACTCTGAGGGGTTAAAAAGTGGTTATTCAACATGAGGCACGATCCATTTGACATTTTGAATCATTTTTGGTACAGTCCCAAAAATCCATTTTCTGATGAAAAACGATGACTCCGGACCTGTCGAACGTTCCCAAAATGGTCAATATGGATGAAATTTTAACATTTAATCTTTTGACTCCAAATGACTGTTGGATGTGAATTATGACCTTTTCGACAAAAATAAGTGTGTTTAAAGTCATTTATGTGCCTGAAATTGGTCAAAATTGAAGCTTTTGAGTAAGCGAAACTCTGTAAAAATGGCAATGTTGGTCACTCTGAGGGGTTAAAAAGTGGTTATTCAACATGAGGCACAATCCATTTGACATTTTGAATCATTTTTGGTACAGTCCCAAAAATCAATTTTCTGATGAAAAACGATGACTCCGGACCTGTCGAACGTTCCCAAAATGGTCAATATGGATGAAATGTTAACATTTAATCTTTAGACTCTAAATGACTGTTGGATGTGAATTATGACTTTTTCAACTAAAATAAGTGTGTTTAAAGTCATTTATGTGCCTGAAATTGGTCAAAATTAAAGCTTTTGAATAAGCAAAAACTCTGTAAAAATGGCAATTTTGGTCACTCTGAGGGGTTAAAAAGTGGTTATTCAACACGAGGCACGATCCATTTGACATTTTGAATCATTTTTGGTACAGTCCCAAAAATCCATTTTCTGATGAAAAACGATGACTCCGGACCTGTCGAACGATTCCAAAATGGTCAATATGGATGAAATTTTAACATGTAATCTTTTGACTCTAAATGACTGTTGGATGTGAATTATGACTTTTTCAACTAAAATAAGTGTGTTTAAAGTCATTTATGTGCCTGAAATTGGTCAAAATTAAAGCTTTTGAATAAGCAAAAACTCTGTAAAAATGGCAATTTTGGTCACTCTGAGGGGTTAAAAAGTGGTTATTCAACACGAGGCACGATCCATTTGACATTTTGAATCATTTTTGGTACAGTCCCAAAAATCCATTTTCTGATGAAAAACGATGACTCCGGACCTGTCGAACGATTCCAAAATGGTCAATATGGATGAAATTTTAACATGTAATCTTTTGACTCTAAATGACTGTTGGATGTGAATTATGACTTTTTCAACTAAAATAAGTGTGTTTAAAGTCATTTATGTGCCTGAAATTGGTCAAAATTAAAGCTTTTGAATAAGCAAAAACTCTGTAAAAATGGCAATTTTGGTCACTCTGAGGGGTTAAAAAGTGGTTATTCAACATGAGGCACGATCCATTTGACATTTTGAATCATTTTTGGTACAGTCCCAAAAATCCATTTTCTGATGAAAAACGATGACTCCGGACCTGTCGAACGTTCCCAAAATGGTCAATATGGATGAAATTTTAACATTTAATCTTTTGACTCCAAATGACTGTTGGATGGGAATTATGACTTTTTCAACTAAAATAAGTGTGTTTAAAGTCATTTATGTGCCTGAAATTGGTAAAAATTGAAGCTTTTGAGTAAGCAAAACTCTGTAAAAATGGCCATTTTTGTCACTCTGAGGGGTTAAAAAGTGGTTATTCAACATGAGGCACGATCCATTTGACATTTTGAATCGTTTTTGGTACAGTCCCAAAAATCCATTTTCTGATGAAAAACGATGACTCCGGACCTGTCGAACGTTCCCAAAATGGTCAATATGGATGAAATTTTAACATTTAATCTTTTGACTCTAAATGACTGTTGGATGTGAATTATGACTTTTTCAACTAAAATAAGTGTGTTTAAAGTCATTTATGTGCCTGAAATTGGTCAAAATTGAAGCTTTTGAGTAAGCAAAACTCTGTAAAAATGGCCATTTTGGTCACTCTGAGGGGTTAAAAAGTGGTTATTCAACATGAGGCACGATCCATTTGACATTTTGAATCATTTTTGGTACAGTCCCAAAAATCCATTTTCTGATGAAAAACGATGACTCCGGACCTGTCGAACGTTCCCAAAATGGTCAATATGGATGAAATTTTAACATTTAATCTTTTGACTCCAAATGACTGTTGGATGGGAATTATGACTTTTTCAACTAAAATAAGTGTGTTTAAAGTCATTTATGTGCCTGAAATTGGTAAAAATTGAAGCTTTTGAGTAAGCAAAACTCTGTAAAAATGGCCATTTTTGTCACTCTGAGGGGTTAAAAAGTGGTTATTCAACATGAGGCACGATCCATTTGACATTTTGAATCGTTTTTGGTACAGTCCCAAAAATCCATTTTCTGATGAAAAACGATGACTCCGGACCTGTCGAACGTTCCCAAAATGGTCAATATGGATGAAATGTTAACATTTAATCTTTAGACTCTAAATGACTGTTGGATGTGAATTATGACTTTTTCAACTAAAATAAGTGTGTTTAAAGTCATTTATGTGCCTGAAATTGGTCAAAATTAAAGCTTTTGAATAAGCAAAAACTCTGTAAAAATGGCAATTTTGGTCACTCTGAGGGGTTAAAAAGTGGTTATTCAACACGAGGCACGATCCATTTGACATTTTGAATCATTTTTGGTACAGTCCCAAAAATCCATTTTCTGATGAAAAACGATGACTCCGGACCTGTCGAACGATTCCAAAATGGTCAATATGGATGAAATTTTAACATGTAATCTTTTGACTCTAAATGACTGTTGGATGTGAATTATGACTTTTTCAACTAAAATAAGTGTGTTTAAAATCATTTATGCGCCTGAAATTGGTCAAAATTAAAGCTTTTGAGTAAGCAAAACTCTGTAAAAATGGCCATTTTGGTCACTCTGAGGGGTTAAAAAGTGGTTATTCAACATGAGGCACGATCCAATTGACATTTTGAATCATTTTTGGTACAGTCCCAAAAATCAATTTTCTGATAAAAAACGATGACTCCGGACCTGTCGAACGTTCCCAAAATGGTCAATATGGATGAAATTTTAACATTTAATCTTTTGACTCTAAATGACTGTTGGATGTGAATTGTGACTTTTTCAACTAAAATAAGTGTGTTTAAAGTCATTTATGTGCCTGAAATTGGTCAAAATTGAAGCTTTTGAGTAAGCAAAACTCTGTAAAAATGGCCATTTTGGTCACTCTGAGGGGTTAAAAAGTGGTTATACAACATGAGGCACGATCCAATTGACATTTTGAATCATTTTTGGTACAGTCCCAAAAATCCATTTTCTGATGAAAAACGATGACTCCGGACCTGTCGAACGTTCCCAAAATGGTCAATATGGATGAAATTTTAACATTTAATCTTTTGACTCCAAATGACTGTTGGATGTGAATTATGACCTTTTCGACTAAAATAAGTTGTTTAAAGTCATTTCTGTGCCTGAAATTGGTCAAAATTGAAGCTTTTGAGTAAGCGAAACTCTGCAAAAATGGCAATGTTGGTCACTCTGAGGGGTTAAAAAGTGGTTATTCAACATGAGGCACGATCCATTTGACATTTTGAATTATTTTTGGTACAGTCCCAAAAATCCATTTTCTGATGAAAAACGATGACTCCGGACCTGTCGAACGTTCCCAAAATGGTCAATATGGATGAAATTTTAACATTTAATCTTTTGACTCTAAATGACTGTTGGATGTGAATTATGACTTTTTCAACTAAAATAAGTGTGTTTAAAGTCATTTATGTGCCTGAAATTGGTCAAAATTAAAGCTTTTGAATAAGCAAAAACTCTGTAAAAATGGCAATTTTGGTCACTCTGAGGGGTTAAAAAGTGGTTATTCAACATGAGGCACGATCCATTTGACATTTTGAATCATTTTTGGTACAGTCCCAAAAATCCATTTTCTGATGAAAAACGATGACTCCGGACCTGTCGAACGTTCCCAAAATGGTCAATATGGATGAAATTTTAACATTTAATCTTTTGACTCCAAATGACTGTTGGATGTGAATTATGACCTTTTCGACAAAAATAAGTGTGTTTAAAGTCATTTATGTGCCTGAAATTGGTCAAAATTGAAGCTTTTGAGTAAGCGAAACTCTGTAAAAATGGCAATGTTGGTCACTCTGAGGGGTTAAAAAGTGGTTATTCAACATGAGGCACAATCCATTTGACATTTTGAATCATTTTTGGTACAGTCCCAAAAATCAATTTTCTGATGAAAAACGATGACTCCGGACCTGTCGAACGTTCCCAAAATGGTCAATATGGATGAAATGTTAACATTTAATCTTTAGACTCTAAATGACTGTTGGATGTGAATTATGACTTTTTCAACTAAAATAAGTGTGTTTAAAGTCATTTATGTGCCTGAAATTGGTCAAAATTAAAGCTTTTGAATAAGCAAAAACTCTGTAAAAATGGCAATTTTGGTCACTCTGAGGGGTTAAAAAGTGGTTATTCAACACGAGGCACGATCCATTTGACATTTTGAATCATTTTTGGTACAGTCCCAAAAATCCATTTTCTGATGAAAAACGATGACTCCGGACCTGTCGAACGATTCCAAAATGGTCAATATGGATGAAATTTTAACATGTAATCTTTTGACTCTAAATGACTGTTGGATGTGAATTATGACTTTTTCAACTAAAATAAGTGTGTTTAAAGTCATTTATGTGCCTGAAATTGGTCAAAATTAAAGCTTTTGAATAAGCAAAAACTCTGTAAAAATGGCAATTTTGGTCACTCTGAGGGGTTAAAAAGTGGTTATTCAACATGAGGCACGATCCATTTGACATTTTGAATCATTTTTGGTACAGTCCCAAAAATCCATTTTCTGATGAAAAACGATGACTCCGGACCTGTCGAACGTTCCCAAAATGGTCAATATGGATGAAATTTTAACATTTAATCTTTTGACTCCAAATGACTGTTGGATGGGAATTATGACTTTTTCAACTAAAATAAGTGTGTTTAAAGTCATTTATGTGCCTGAAATTGGTAAAAATTGAAGCTTTTGAGTAAGCAAAACTCTGTAAAAATGGCCATTTTTGTCACTCTGAGGGGTTAAAAAGTGGTTATTCAACATGAGGCACGATCCATTTGACATTTTGAATCGTTTTTGGTACAGTCCCAAAAATCCATTTTCTGATGAAAAACGATGACTCCGGACCTGTCGAACGTTCCCAAAATGGTCAATATGGATGAAATTTTAACATTTAATCTTTTGACTCTAAATGACTGTTGGATGTGAATTATGACTTTTTCAACTAAAATAAGTGTGTTTAAAGTCATTTATGTGCCTGAAATTGGTCAAAATTGAAGCTTTTGAGTAAGCAAAACTCTGTAAAAATGGCCATTTTGGTCACTCTGAGGGGTTAAAAAGTGGTTATACAACATGAGGCACGATCCAATTGACATTTTGAATCATTTTTGGTACAGTCCCAAAAATCCATTTTCTGATGAAAAACGATGACTCCGGACCTGTCGAACGTTCCCAAAATGGTCAATATGGATGAAATTTTAACATTTAATCTTTTGACTCCAAATGACTGTTGGATGGGAATTATGACTTTTTCAACTAAAATAAGTGTGTTTAAAGTCATTTATGTGCCTGAAATTGGTCAAAATTGAAGCTTTTGAGTAAGCAAAACTCTGTAAAAATGGCCATTTTTGTCACTCTGAGGGGTTAAAAAGTGGTTATTCAACATGAGGCACGATCCATTTGACATTTTGAATCGTTTTTGGTACAGTCCCAAAAATCCATTTTCTGATGAAAAACGATGACTCCGGACCTGTCGAACGTTCCCAAAATGGTCAATATGGATGAAATGTTAACATTTAATCTTTAGACTCTAAATGACTGTTGGATGTGAATTATGACTTTTTCAACTAAAATAAGTGTGTTTAAAGTCATTTATGTGCCTGAAATTGGTCAAAATTAAAGCTTTTGAATAACAAAAACTCTGTAAAAATGGCAATTTTGGTCACTCTGAGGGGTTAAAAAGTGGTTATTCAACACGAGGCACGATCCATTTGACATTTTGAATCATTTTTGGTACAGTCCCAAAAATCCATTTTCTGATGAAAAACGATGACTCCGGACCTGTCGAACGATTCCAAAATGGTCAATATGGATGAAATTTTAACATGTAATCTTTTGACTCTAAATGACTGTTGGATGTGAATTATGACTTTTTCAACTAAAATAAGTGTGTTTAAAATCATTTATGCGCCTGAAATTGGTCAAAATTAAAGCTTTTGAGTAAGCAAACCTCTGTAAAAATGGCCATTTTGGTCACTCTGAGGGGTTAAAAAGTGGTTATTCAACATGAGGCACGATCCAATTGACATTTTGAATCATTTTTGGTACAGTCCCAAAAATCCATTTTCTGATGAAAAACGATGACTCCGGACCTGTCGAACGTTCCCAAAATGGTCAATATGGATGAAATTTTAACATTTAATCTTTTGACTCCAAATGACTGTTGGATGTGAATTATGACCTTTTCGACAAAAATAAGTGTGTTTAAAGTCATTTATGTGCCTGAAATTGGTCAAAATTGAAGCTTTTGAGTAAGCGAAACTCTGTAAAAATGGCAATGTTGGTCACTCTGAGGGGTTAAAAAGTGGTTATTCAACATGAGGCACAATCCATTTGACATTTTGAATCATTTTTGGTACAGTCCCAAAAATCAATTTTCTGATGAAAAACGATGACTCCGGACCTGTCGAACGTTCCCAAAATGGTCAATATGGATGAAATTTTAACATTTAATCTTTTGACTCTAAATGACTGTTGGATGTGAATTATGACTTTTTCAACTAAAATAAGTGTGTTTAAAGTCATTTATGTGCCTGAAATTGGTCAAAATTGAAGCTTTTGAGTAAGCAAAACTCTGTAAAAATGGCCATTTTGGTCACTCTGAGGGGTTAAAAAGGGGTTATACAACATGAGGCACGATCCAATTGACATTTTGAATCATTTTTTGTACAGTCCCAAAAATCCATTTTCTGATGAAAAACGATGACTCCGGACCTGTCGAACGTTCCCAAAATGGTCAATATGGATGAAATTTTAACATTTAATCTTTTGACTCCAAATGACTGTTGGATGTGAATTATGACCTTTTCGACTAAAATAAGTTGTTTAAAGTCATTTCTGTGCCTGAAATTGGTCAAAATTGAAGCTTTTGAGTAAGCGAAACTCTGCAAAAATGGCAATGTTGGTCACTCTGAGGGGTTAAAAAGTGGTTATTCAACATGAGGCACGATCCATTTGACATTTTGAATTATTTTTGGTACAGTCCCAAAAATCCATTTTCTGATGAAAAACGATGACTCCGGACCTGTTGAACGTTCCCAAAATGGTCAATATGGATGAAATTTTAACATTTAATCTTTTGACTCTAAATGACTGTTGGATGTGAATTATGACTTTTTCAACTAAAATAAGTGTGTTTAAAGTCATTTATGTGCCTGAAATTGGTCAAAATTAAAGCTTTTGAATAAGCAAAAACTCTGTAAAAATGGCAATTTTGGTCACTCTGAGGGGTTAAAAAGTGGTTATTCAACATGAGGCACGATCCTTTTGACATTTTGAATCATTTTTGGTACAGTCCCAAAAATCCATTTTCTGATGAAAAACGATGACTCCGGACCTGTCGAACGTTCCCAAAATGGTCAATATGGATGAAATTTTAACATTTAATCTTTTGACTCCAAATGACTGTTGGATGTGAATTATGACCTTTTCGACTAAAATAAGTTGTTTAAAGTCATTTCTGTGCCTGAAATTGGTCAAAATTGAAGCTTTTGAGTAAGCGAAAATCTGCAAAAATGGCAATGTTGGTCACTCTGAGGGGTTAAAAAGTGGTTATTCAACATGAGGCACGATCCATTTGACATTTTGAATTATTTTTGGTACAGTCCCAAAAATCCATTTTCTGATGAAAAACGATGACTCCGGACCTGTCGAACGTTCCCAAAATGGTCAATATGGATGAAATTTTAACATTTAATCTTTTGACTCTAAATGACTGTTGGATGTGAATTATGACTTTTTCAACTAAAATAAGTGTGTTTAAAGTCATTTATGTGCCTGAAATTGGTCAAAATTAAAGCTTTTGAATAAGCAAAAACTCTGTAAAAATGGCAATTTTGGTCACTCTGAGGGGTTAAAAAGTGGTTATTCAACATGAGGCACGATCCATTTGACATTTTGAATCATTTTTGGTACAGTCCCAAAAATCCATTTTCTGATGAAAAACGATGACTCCGGACCTGTCGAACGTTCCCAAAATGGTCAATATGGATGAAATTTTAACATTTAATCTTTTGACTCCAAATGACTGTTGGATGGGAATTATGACTTTTTCAACTAAAATAAGTGTGTTTAAAGTCATTTATGTGCCTGAAATTGGTCAAAATTGAAGCTTTTGAGTAAGCAAAACTCTGTAAAAATGGCCATTTTGGTCACTCTGAGGGGTTAAAAAGTGGTTATTCAACATGAGGCACGATCCATTTGACATTTTGAATCGTTTTTGGTACAGTCCCAAAAATCCATTTTCTGATGAAAAACGATAACTCCGGACCTGTCGAACGTTCCCAAAATGGTCAATATGGATGAAATGTTAACATTTAATCTTTTGACTCTAAATGACTGTTGGATGTGAATTATGACTTTTTCAACTAAAATAAGTGTGTTTAAAGTCATTTATGTGCCTGAAATTGGTCAAAATTGAAGCTTTTGAGTAAGCAAAACTCTGTAAAAATGGCCATTTTGGTCACTCTGAGGGGTTAAAAAGTGGTTATACAACATGAGGCACGATCCAATTGACATTTTGAATCATTTTTGGTACAGTCCCAAAAATCCATTTTCTGATGAAAAACGATGACTCCGGACCTGTCGAACGTTCCCAAAATGGTCAATATGTATTAAATTTTAACATTTAATCTTTTGACTCTAAATGACTGTTGGATGTGAATTATGACTTTTTCAACTAAAATAAGTGTGTTTAAAGTCATTTATGTGCCTGAAATTGGTCAAAATTAAAGCTTTTGAATAAGCAAAAACTCTGTAAAAATGGCAATTTTGGTCACTCTGAGGGGTTAAAAAGTGGTTATTCAACATGAGGCACGATCCATTTGACATTTTGAATCATTTTTGGTACAGTCCCAAAAATCCATTTTCTGATGAAAAACGATGACTCCGGACCTGTCGAACGTTCCCAAAATGGTCAATATGGATGAAATTTTAACATTTAATCTTTTGACTCCAAATGACTGTTGGATGGGAATTATGACTTTTTCAACTAAAATAAGTGTGTTTAAAGTCATTTATGTGCCTGAAATTGGTAAAAATTGAAGCTTTTGAGTAAGCAAAACTCTGTAAAAATGGCCATTTTTGTCACTCTGAGGGGTTAAAAAGTGGTTATTCAACATGAGGCACGATCCATTTGACATTTTGAATCGTTTTTGGTACAGTCCCAAAAATCCATTTTCTGATGAAAAACGATGACTCCGGACCTGTCGAACGTTCCCAAAATGGTCAATATGGATGAAATGTTAACATTTAATCTTTAGACTCTAAATGACTGTTGGATGTGAATTATGACTTTTTCAACTAAAATAAGTGTGTTTAAAGTCATTTATGTGCCTGAAATTGGTCAAAATTAAAGCTTTTGAATAAGCAAAAACTCTGTAAAAATGGCAATTTTGGTCACTCTGAGGGGTTAAAAAGTGGTTATTCAACACGAGGCACGATCCATTTGACATTTTGAATCATTTTTGGTACAGTCCCAAAAATCCATTTTCTGATGAAAAACGATGACTCCGGAC
This sequence comes from Lissotriton vulgaris, assembly GCF_964263255.1. Taxonomy (NCBI): domain Eukaryota; kingdom Metazoa; phylum Chordata; class Amphibia; order Caudata; family Salamandridae; genus Lissotriton; species Lissotriton vulgaris. The sequence goes on from NW_028242596.1 coordinate 39,350, forward strand.
CTGTCGAACGATTCCAAAATGGTCAATATGGATGAAATTTTAACATGTAATCTTTTGACTCTAAATGACTGTTGGATGTGAATTATGACCTTTTCAACTAAAATAAGTGTGTTTAAAATCATTTATGCGCCTGAAATTGGTCAAAATTAAAGCTTTTGAGTAAGCAAAACTCTGTAAAAATGGCCATTTTGGTCACTCTGAGGGGTTAAAAAGTGGTTATTCAACATGAGGCACGATCCAATTGACATTTTGAATCATTTTTGGTACAGTCCCAAAAATCAATTTTCTGATAAAAAACGATGACTCCGGACCTGTCGAACGTTCCCAAAATGGTCAATATGGATGAAATTTTAACATTTAATCTTTTGACTCTAAATGACTGTTGGATGTGAATTGTGACTTTTTCAACTAAAATAAGTGTGTTTAAAGTCATTTATGTGCCTGAAATTGGTCAAAATTGAAGCTTTTGAGTAAGCAAAACTCTGTAAAAATGGCCATTTTGGTCACTCTGAGGGGTTAAAAAGTGGTTATACAACATGAGGCACGATCCAATTGACATTTTGAATCATTTTTGGTACAGTCCCAAAAATCCATTTTCTGATGAAAAACGATGACTCCGGACCTGTCGAACGTTCCCAAAATGGTCAATATGGATGAAATTTTAACATTTAATCTTTTGACTCCAAATGACTGTTGGATGTGAATTATGACCTTTTCGACTAAAATAAGTTGTTTAAAGTCATTTCTGTGCCTGAAATTGGTCAAAATTGAAGCTTTTGAGTAAGCGAAACTCTGCAAAAATGGCAATGTTGGTCACTCTGAGGGGTTAAAAAGTGGTTATTCAACATGAGGCACGATCCATTTGACATTTTGAATTATTTTTGGTACAGTCCCAAAAATCCATTTTCTGATGAAAAACGATGACTCCGGACCTGTCGAACGTTCCCAAAATGGTCAATATGGATGAAATTTTAACATTTAATCTTTTGACTCTAAATGACTGTTGGATGTGAATTATGACTTTTTCAACTAAAATAAGTGTGTTTAAAGTCATTTATGTGCCTGAAATTGGTCAAAATTAAAGCTTTTGAATAAGCAAAAACTCTGTAAAAATGGCAATTTTGGTCACTCTGAGGGGTTAAAAAGTGGTTATTCAACATGAGGCACGATCCATTTGACATTTTGAATCATTTTTGGTACAGTCCCAAAAATCCATTTTCTGATGAAAAACGATGACTCCGGACCTGTCGAACGTTCCCAAAATGGTCAATATGGATGAAATTTTAACATTTAATCTTTTGACTCCAAATGACTGTTGGATGTGAATTATGACCTTTTCGACAAAAATAAGTGTGTTTAAAGTCATTTATGTGCCTGAAATTGGTCAAAATTGAAGCTTTTGAGTAAGCGAAACTCTGTAAAAATGGCAATGTTGGTCACTCTGAGGGGTTAAAAAGTGGTTATTCAACATGAGGCACAATCCATTTGACATTTTGAATCATTTTTGGTACAGTCCCAAAAATCAATTTTCTGATGAAAAACGATGACTCCGGACCTGTCGAACGTTCCCAAAATGGTCAATATGGATGAAATGTTAACATTTAATCTTTAGACTCTAAATGACTGTTGGATGTGAATTATGACTTTTTCAACTAAAATAAGTGTGTTTAAAGTCATTTATGTGCCTGAAATTGGTCAAAATTAAAGCTTTTGAATAAGCAAAAACTCTGTAAAAATGGCAATTTTGGTCACTCTGAGGGGTTAAAAAGTGGTTATTCAACACGAGGCACGATCCATTTGACATTTTGAATCATTTTTGGTACAGTCCCAAAAATCCATTTTCTGATGAAAAACGATGACTCCGGACCTGTCGAACGATTCCAAAATGGTCAATATGGATGAAATTTTAACATGTAATCTTTTGACTCTAAATGACTGTTGGATGTGAATTATGACTTTTTCAACTAAAATAAGTGTGTTTAAAATCATTTATGCGCCTGAAATTGGTCAAAATTAAAGCTTTTGAGTAAGCAAAACTCTGTAAAAATGGCCATTTTGGTCACTCTGAGGGGTTAAAAAGTGGTTATTCAACATGAGGCACGATCCAATTGACATTTTGAATCATTTTTGGTACAGTCCCAAAAATCCATTTTCTGATGAAAAACGATGACTCCGGACCTGTCGAACGTTCCCAAAATGGTCAATATGGATGAAATTTTAACATTTAATCTTTTGACTCCAAATGACTGTTGGATGTGAATTATGACCTTTTCGACAAAAATAAGTGTGTTTAAAGTCATTTATGTGCCTGAAATTGGTCAAAATTGAAGCTTTTGAGTAAGCGAAACTCTGTAAAAATGGCAATGTTGGTCACTCTGAGGGGTTAAAAAGTGGTTATTCAACATGAGGCACAATCCATTTGACATTTTGAATCATTTTTGGTACAGTCCCAAAAATCAATTTTCTGATGAAAAACGATGACTCCGGACCTGTCGAACGTTCCCAAAATGGTCAATATGGATGAAATTTTAACATTTAATCTTTTGACTCTAAATGACTGTTGGATGTGAATTATGACTTTTTCAACTAAAATAAGTGTGTTTAAAGTCATTTATGTGCCTGAAATTGGTCAAAATTGAAGCTTTTGAGTAAGCAAAACTCTGTAAAAATGGCCATTTTGGTCACTCTGAGGGGTTAAAAAGTGGTTATACAACATGAGGCACGATCCAATTGACATTTTGAATCATTTTTGGTACAGTCCCAAAAATCCATTTTCTGATGAAAAACGATGACTCCGGACCTGTCGAACGTTCCCAAAATGGTCAATATGGATGAAATTTTAACATTTAATCTTTTGACTCCAAATGACTGTTGGATGGGAATTATGACTTTTTCAACTAAAATAAGTGTGTTTAAAGTCATTTATGTGCCTGAAATTGGTCAAAATTGAAGCTTTTGAGTAAGCAAAACTCTGTAAAAATGGCCATTTTTGTCACTCTGAGGGGTTAAAAAGTGGTTATTCAACATGAGGCACGATCCATTTGACATTTTGAATCGTTTTTGGTACAGTCCCAAAAATCCATTTTCTGATGAAAAACGATGACTCCGGACCTGTCGAACGTTCCCAAAATGGTCAATATGGATGAAATGTTAACATTTAATCTTTAGACTCTAAATGACTGTTGGATGTGAATTATGACTTTTTCAACTAAAATAAGTGTGTTTAAAGTCATTTATGTGCCTGAAATTGGTCAAAATTAAAGCTTTTGAATAAGCAAAAACTCTGTAAAAATGGCAATTTTGGTCACTCTGAGGGGTTAAAAAGTGGTTATTCAACACGAGGCACGATCCATTTGACATTTTGAATCATTTTTGGTACAGTCCCAAAAATCCATTTTCTGATGAAAAACGATGACTCCGGACCTGTCGAACGATTCCAAAATGGTCAATATGGATGAAATTTTAACATGTAATCTTTTGACTCTAAATGACTGTTGGATGTGAATTATGACTTTTTCAACTAAAATAAGTGTGTTTAAAATCATTTATGCGCCTGAAATTGGTCAAAATTAAAGCTTTTGAGTAAGCAAACCTCTGTAAAAATGGCCATTTTGGTCACTCTGAGGGGTTAAAAAGTGGTTATTCAACATGAGGCACGATCCAATTGACATTTTGAATCATTTTTGGTACAGTCCCAAAAATCCATTTTCTGATGAAAAACGATGACTCCGGACCTGTCGAACGTTCCCAAAATGGTCAATATGGATGAAATTTTAACATTTAATCTTTTGACTCCAAATGACTGTTGGATGTGAATTATGACCTTTTCGACAAAAATAAGTGTGTTTAAAGTCATTTATGTGCCTGAAATTGGTCAAAATTGAAGCTTTTGAGTAAGCGAAACTCTGTAAAAATGGCAATGTTGGTCACTCTGAGGGGTTAAAAAGTGGTTATTCAACATGAGGCACAATCCATTTGACATTTTGAATCATTTTTGGTACAGTCCCAAAAATCAATTTTCTGATGAAAAACGATGACTCCGGACCTGTCGAACGTTCCCAAAATGGTCAATATGGATGAAATTTTAACATTTAATCTTTTGACTCTAAATGACTGTTGGATGTGAATTATGACTTTTTCAACTAAAATAAGTGTGTTTAAAGTCATTTATGTGCCTGAAATTGGTCAAAATTGAAGCTTTTGAGTAAGCAAAACTCTGTAAAAATGGCCATTTTGGTCACTCTGAGGGGTTAAAAAGGGGTTATACAACATGAGGCACGATCCAATTGACATTTTGAATCATTTTTGGTACAGTCCCAAAAATCCATTTTCTGATGAAAAACGATGACTCCGGACCTGTCGAACGTTCCCAAAATGGTCAATATGGATGAAATTTTAACATTTAATCTTTTGACTCCAAATGACTGTTGGATGTGAATTATGACCTTTTCGACTAAAATAAGTTGTTTAAAGTCATTTCTGTGCCTGAAATTGGTCAAAATTGAAGCTTTTGAGTAAGCGAAACTCTGCAAAAATGGCAATGTTGGTCACTCTGAGGGGTTAAAAAGTGGTTATTCAACATGAGGCACGATCCATTTGACATTTTGAATCATTTTTGGTACAGTCCCAAAAATCCATTTTCTGATGAAAAACGATGACTCCGGACCTGTCGAACGTTCCCAAAATGGTCAATATGGATGAAATTTTAACATTTAATCTTTTGACTCCAAATGACTGTTGGATGTGAATTATGACTTTTTCAACTAAAATAAGTGTGTTTAAAGTCATTTATGTGCCTGAAATTGGTCAAAATTGAAGCTTTTGAATAAGCAAAAACTCTGTAAAAATGGCAATTTTGGTCACTCTGAGGGGTTAAAAAGTGGTTATTCAACACGAGGCACGATCCATTTGACATTTTGAATCATTTTTGGTACAGTCCCAAAAATCCATTTTCTGATGAAAAACGATGACTCCGGACCTGTCGAACGATTCCAAAATGGTCAATATGGATGAAATTTTAACATGTAATCTTTTGACTCTAAATGACTGTTGGATGTGAATTATGACTTTTTCAACTAAAATAAGTGTGTTTAAAATCATTTATGCGCCTGAAATTGGTCAAAATTAAAGCTTTTGAGTAAGCAAAACTCTGTAAAAATGGCCGTTTTGGTCACTCTGAGGGGTTAAAAAGTGGTTATTCAACATGAGGCACGATCCAATTGACATTTTGAATCATTTTTGGTACAGTCCCAAAAATCCATTTTCTGATGAAAAACGATGACTCCGGACCTGTCGAACGTTCCCAAAATGGTCAATATGGATGAAATTTTAACATTTAATCTTTTGACTCCAAATGACTGTTGGATGTGAATTATGACCTTTTCGACAAAAATAAGTGTGTTTAAAGTCATTTATGTGCCTGAAATTGGTCAAAATTGAAGCTTTTGAGTAAGCGAAACTCTGTAAAAATGGCAATGTTGGTCACTCTGAGGGGTTAAAAAGTGGTTATTCAACATGAGGCACAATCCATTTGACATTTTGAATCATTTTTGGTACAGTCCCAAAAATCAATTTTCTGATGAAAAACGATGTCTCCGGACCTGTCGAACGTTCCCAAAATGGTCAATATGGATGAAATTTTAACATTTAATCTTTTGACTCTAAATGACTGTTGGATGTGAATTATGACTTTTTCAACTAAAATAAGTGTGTTTAAAGTCATTTATGTGCCTGAAATTGGTCAAAATTGAAGCTTTTGAGTAAGCAAAACTCTGTAAAAATGGCCATTTTGGTCACTCTGAGGGGTTAAAAAGTGGTTATACAACATGAGGCACGATCCAATTGACATTTTGAATCATTTTTGGTACAGTCCCAAAAATCCATTTTCTGATGAAAAACGATGACTCCGGACCTGTCGAACGTTCCCAAAATGGTCAATATGGATGAAATTTTAACATTTAATCTTTTGACTCCAAATGACTGTTGGATGTGAATTATGACCTTTTCGACTAAAATAAGTTGTTTAAAGTCATTTCTGTGCCTGAAATTGGTCAAAATTGAAGCTTTTGAGTAAGCGAAACTCTGCAAAAATGGCAATGTTGGTCACTCTGAGGGGTTAAAAAGTGGTTATTCAACATGAGGCACGATCCATTTGACATTTTGAATTATTTTTGGTACAGTCCCAAAAATCCATTTTCTGATGAAAAACGATGACTCCGGACCTGTCGAACGTTCCCAAAATGGTCAATATGGATGAAATTTTAACATTTAATCTTTTGACTCTAAATGACTGTTGGATGTGAATTATGACTTTTTCAACTAAAATAAGTGTGTTTAAAGTCATTTATGTGCCTGAAATTGGTCAAAATTGAAGCTTTTGAGTAAGCAAAACTCTGTAAAAATGGCCATTTTGGTCACTCTGAGGGGTTAAAAAGTGGTTATTCAACATGAGGCACGATCCATTTGACATTTTGAATCGTTTTTGGTACAGTCCCAAAAATCCATTTTCTGATGAAAAACGATGACTCCGGACCTGTCGAACGTTCCCAAAATGGTCAATATGGATGAAATGTTAACATTTAATCTTTAGACTCTAAATGACTGTTGGATGTGAATTATGACTTTTTCAACTAAAATAAGTGTTTTGAAAGTCATTTATGTGCCTGAAATTGGTCAAAATTGAAGCTTTTGAGTAAGCAAAACTCTGTAAAAATGGCCATTTTGGTCACTCTGAGGGGTTAAAAAGTGGTTATACAACATGAGGCACGATCCAATTGACATTTTGAATCATTTTTGGTACAGTCCCAAAAATCCATTTTCTGATGAAAAACGATGACTCCGGACCTGTCGAACGTTCCCAAAATGGTCAATATGGATGAAATTTTAACATTTAATCTTTTGACTCCAAATGACTGTTGGATGTGAATTATGACCTTTTCGACTAAAATAAGTTGTTTAAAGTCATTTCTGTGCCTGAAATTGGTCAAAATTGAAGCTTTTGAGTAAGCGAAACTCTGCAAAAATGGCAATGTTGGTCACTCTGAGGGGTTAAAAAGTGGTTATTCAACATGAGGCACGATCCATTTGACATTTTGAATTATTTTTGGTACAGTCCCAAAAATCCATTTTCTGATGAAAAACGATGACTCCGGACCTGTCGAACGTTCCCAAAATGGTCAATATGGATGAAATTTTAACATTTAATCTTTTGACTCTAAATGACTGTTGGATGTGAATTATGACTTTTTCAACTAAAATAAGTGTGTTTAAAGTCATTTATGTGCCTGAAATTGGTCAAAATTGAAGCTTTTGAGTAAGCAAAACTCTGTAAAAATGGCCATTTTGGTCACTCTGAGGGGTTAAAAAGTGGTTATTCAACATGAGGCACGATCCATTTGACATTTTGAATCGTTTTTGGTACAGTCCCAAAAATCCATTTTCTGATGAAAAACAATGACTCCGGACCTGTCGAACGTTCCCAAAATGGTCAATATGGATGAAATGTTAACATTTAATCTTTAGACTCTAAATGACTGTTGGATGTGAATTATGACTTTTTCAACTAAAATAAGTGTGTTTAAAGTCATTTATGTGCCTGAAATTGGTCAAAATTAAAGCTTTTGAATAAGCAAAAACTCTGTAAAAATGGCAATTTTGGTCACTCTGAGGGGTTAAAAAGTGGTTATTCAACACGAGGCACGATCCATTTGACATTTTGAATCATTTTTGGTACAGTCCCAAAAATCCATTTTCTGATGAAAAACGATGACTCCGGACCTGTCGAACGATTCCAAAATGGTCAATATGGATGAAATTTTAACATGTAATCTTTTGACTCTAAATGACTGTTGGATGTGAATTATGACTTTTTCAACTAAAATAAGTGTGTTTAAAATCATTTATGCGCCTGAAATTGGTCAAAATTAAAGCTTTTGAGTAAGCAAAACTCTGTAAAAATGGCCATTTTGGTCACTCTGAGGGGTTAAAAAGTGGTTATTCAACATGAGGCACGATCCAATTGACATTTTGAATCATTTTTGGTACAGTCCCAAAAATCCATTTTCTGATGAAAAACGATGACTCCGGACCTGTCGAACGTTCCCAAAATGGTCAATATGGATGAAATTTTAACATTTAATCTTTTGACTCCAAATGACTGTTGGATGTGAATTATGACCTTTTCGACAAAAATAAGTGTGTTTAAAGTCATTTATGTGCCTGAAATTGGTCAAAATTGAAGCTTTTGAGTAAGCGAAACTCTGTAAAAATGGCAATGTTGGTCACTCTGAGGGGTTAAAAAGTGGTTATTCAACATGAGGCACGATCCATTTGACATTTTGAATCATTTTTGGTACAGTCCCAAAAATCAATTTTCTGATAAAAAACGATGACTCCGGACCTGTCGAACGTTCCCAAAATGGTCAATATGGATGAAATTTTAACATTTAATCTTTTGACTCTAAATGACTGTTGGATGTGAATTATGACTTTTTCAACTAAAATAAGTGTGTTTAAAGTCATTTATGTGCCTGAAATTGGTCAAAATTGAAGCTTTTGAGTAAGCAAAACTCTGTAAAAATGGCCATTTTGGTCACTCTGAGGGGTTAAAAAGTGGTTATTCAACATGAGGCACGATCCAATTGACATTTTGAATCATTTTTGGTACAGTCCCAAAAATCCATTTTCTGATGAAAAACGATGACTCCGGACCTGTCGAACGTTCCCAAAATAGTCAATATGGATGAAATTTTAACATTTAATCTTTTGACTCCAAATGACTGTTGGATGTGAATTATGACCTTTTCGACTAAAATAAGTGTGTTTAAAGTCATTTCTGTGCCTGAAATTGGTCAAAATTGAAGCTTTTGAGTAAGCGAAACTCTGTAAAAATGGCAATGTTGGTCACTCTGACCGGTTAAAAAGTGGTTATTCAACATGAGGCACGATCCATTTGACATTTTGAATCATTTTTGGTACAGTCCCAAAAATCCATTTTCTGATGAAAAACGATGACTCCGGACCTGTCGAACGTTCCCAAAATGGTCAATATGGATGAAATTTTAACATTTAATCTTTTGACTCTAAATGACTGTTGGATGTGAATTATGACTTTTTCAACTAAAATAAGTGTGTTTAAAGTCATTTATGTGCCTGAAATTGGTCAAAAGTAAAGCTTTTGAATAAGCAAAAACTCTGTAAAAATGGCAATTTTGGTCACTCTGAGGGGTTAAAAAGTGGTTATTCAACATGAAGCACGATCCATTTGACATTTTGAATCATTTTTGGTACAGTCCCAAAAATCCATTTTCTGATGAAAAACGATGACTCCGGACCTGTCGAACGTTCCCAAAATGGTCAATATGGATGAAATTTTAACATTTGATCTTTTGACTCCAAATGACTGTTGGATGGGAATTATGACTTTTTCAACTAAAATAAGTGTGTTTAAAGTCATTTATGTGCCTGAAATTGGTCAAAATTGAAGCTTTTGAGTAAGCAAAACTCTGTAAAAATGGCCATTTTGGTCACTCTGAGGGGTTAAAAAGTGGTTATTCAACATGAGGCACGATCCATTTGACATTTTGAATCATTTTTGGTACAGTCCCAAAAATCAATTTTCTGATGAAAAACGATGACTCCGGACCTGTCGAACGTTCCCAAAATAGTCAATATGGATGAAATTTTAACATTTAATCTTTAGACTCTAAATGACTGTTGGATGTGAATTATGACTTTTTCAACTAAAATAGGTGTGTTTAAAGTCATTTATGTGCCTGAAATTGGTCAAAATTAAAGCTTTTGAATAAGCAAAAACTCTGTAAAAATGGCAATTTTGGTCACTCTGAGGGGTTAAAAAGTGGTTATTCAACATGAGGCACGATCCATTTGACATTTTGAAATATTTTTGGTACAGTCCCAAAAATCCATTTTCTGATGAAAAACGATGACTCCGGACCTGTCGAACGTTTCCAAAATGGTCAATATGGATGAAATTTTAACATTTAATCTTTTGACTCTAAATGACTGTCGGATGTGAATTATGACTTTTTCAACTAAATCAAGTGTGTTTAAAGTAATTTATGTGCCTGAAATTGGTCAAAATTGAAGCTTTTGAGTAAGCAAAACTCTGTAAAAATGGCCATTTTGGTCACTCTGAGGGGTTAAAAAGTGGTTATTCAACATGAGGCACGATCCATTTGACATTTTGAATCATTTTTGGTACAGTCCCAAAAATCAATTTTCTGATAAAAAACGATGACTCCGGACCTGTCGAACGTTTCCAAAATGGTCAATATGGATGAAATTTTAACATTTAATCTTTTGACTCCAAATGACTGTTGGATGGGAATTATGACTTTTTCAACTAAAATAAGTGTGTTTAAAGTCATTTATGTGCCTGAAAATGGTCAAAATTAAAGCTTTTGAGTAAGCAAAACTCTGTAAAAATGGCAATGTTGGTCACTCTGAGGGGTTAAAAAGTGGTTATTCAACATGAGGCACGATCCATTTGACATTTTGAATCATTTTTGGTACAGTCCCAAAAATCCATTTTCTGATGAAAAACGATGACTCCGGACCTGTCGAACGTTTCCAAAATGATCAATATGGATGAAATTTTAACATTTAATCTTTTGACTCTAAATGACTGTTGGATGTGAAATATGACTTTTTCGACAAAAATAAGTGTGTTTAAAGTCATTTATGTGCCTGAAATTGGTCAAAATTGAAGCTTTTGAGTAAGCAAAACTCTGTAAAAATGGCCATTTTGGTCACTCTGAGGGGTTAAAAAGTGGTTATTCAACATGAGGCACGATCCAATTGACATTTTGAATCATTTTTGGTACAGTCCCAAAAATCCATTTTCTGATGAAAAACGATGACTCCGGACCTGTCGAACGTTCCCAAAATGGTCAATATGGATGAAATTTTAACATTTAATCTTTTGACTCCAAATGACTGTTGGATGTGAATTATGACCTTTTCGACTAAAATAAGTGTGTTTAAAGTCATTTCTGTGCCTGAAATTGGTCAAAATTGAAGCTTTTGAGTAAGCGAAACTCTGTAAAAATGGCAATGTTGGTCACTCTGACCGGTTAAAAAGTGGTTATTCAACATGAGGCACGATCCATTTGACATTTTGAATCATTTTTGGTACAGTCCCAAAAATCCATTTTCTGATGAAAAACGATGACTCCGGACCTGTCGAACGTTCCCAAAATGGTCAATATGGATGAAATTTTAACATTTAATCTTTTGACTCTAAATGACTGTTGGATGTGAATTATGACTTTTTCAACTAAAATAAGTGTGTTTAAAGTCATTTATGTGCCTGAAATTGGTCAAAATTAAAGCTTTTGAATAAGCAAAAACTCTGTAAAAATGGCAATTTTGGTCACTCTGAGGGGTTAAAAAGTGGTTATTCAACATGAAGCACGATCCATTTGACATTTTGAATCATTTTTGGTACAGTCCCAAAAATCCATTTTCTGATGAAAAACGATGACTCCGGACCTGTCGAACGTTCCCAAAATGGTCAATATGGATGAAATTTTAACATTTAATCTTTTGACTCTAAATGACTGTTGGATGTGAATTATGACTTTTTCAACTAAAATAAGTGTGTTTAAAGTAATTTATGTGCCTGAAATTGGTCAAAATTGAAGCTTTTGAGTAAGCGAAACTCTGCAAAAATGGCAATGTTGGTCACTCTGAGGGGTTAAAAAGTGGTTATTCAACATGAGGCACGATCCATTTGACATTTTGAATTATTTTTGGTACAGTCCCAAAAATCCATTTTCTGATGAAAAACGATGACTCCGGACCTGTCGAACGTTCCCAAAATGGTCAATATGGATGAAATTTTAACATTTAATCTTTTGACTCTAAATGACTGTTGGATGTGAATTATGACTTTTTCAACTAAAATAAGTGTGTTTAAAGTCATTTATGTGCCTGAAATTGGTCAAAATTAAAGCTTTTGAATAAGCAAAAACTCTGTAAAAATGGCAATTTTGGTCACTCTGAGGGGTTAAAAAGTGGTTATTCAACATGAGGCACAATCCATTTGACATTTTGAATCATTTTTGGTACAGTCCCAAAAATCCATTTTCTGATGAAAAACGATGACTCCGGACCTGTCGAACGTTCCCAAAATGGTCAATATGGATGAAATTTTAACATTTAATCTTTTGACTCCAAATGACTGTTGGATGGGAATTATGACTTTTTCAACTAAAATAAGTGTGTTTAAAGTCATTTATGTGCCTGAAATTGGTCAAAATTGAAGCTTTTGAGTAAGCAAAACTCTGTAAAAATGGCCATTTTGGTCACTCTGAGGGGTTAAAAAGTGGTTATTCAACATGAGGCACGATCCATTTGACATTTTGAATCGTTTTTGGTACAGTCCCAAAAATCCATTTTCTGATGAAAAACGATGACTCCGGACCTGTCGAACGTTCCCAAAATGGTCAATATGGATGAAATGTTAACATTTAATCTTTAGACTCTAAATGACTGTTGGATGTGAATTATGACTTTTTCAACTAAAATAAGTGTGTTTAAAGTCATTTATGTGCCTGAAATTGGTCAAAATTAAAGCTTTTGAATAAGCAAAAACTCTGTAAAAATGCAATTTTGGTCACTCTGAGGGGTTAAAAAGTGGTTATTCAACACGAGGCACGATCCATTTGACATTTTGAATCATTTTTGGTACAGTCCCAAAAATCCATTTTCTGATGAAAAACGATGACTCCGGACCTGTCGAACGATTCCAAAATGGTCAATATGGATGAAATTTTAACATGTAATCTTTTGACTCTAAATGACTGTTGGATGTGAATTATGACTTTTTCAACTAAAATAAGTGTGTTTAAAATCATTTATGCGCCTGAAATTGGTCAAAATTAAAGCTTTTGAGTAAGCAAAACTCTGTAAAAATGGCCATTTTGGTCACTCTGAGGGGTTAAAAAGTGGTTATTCAACATGAGGCACGATCCAATTGACATTTTGAATCATTTTTGGTACAGTCCCAAAAATCCATTTTCTGATGAAAAACGATGACTCCGGACCTGTCGAACGTTCCCAAAATGGTCAATATGGATGAAATTTTAACATTTAATCTTTTGACTCCAAATGACTGTTGGATGTGAATTATGACCTTTTCGACAAAAATAAGTGTGTTTAAAGTCATTTATGTGCCTGAAATTGGTCAAAATTGAAGCTTTTGAGTAAGCGAAACTCTGTAAAAATGGCAATGTTGGTCACTCTGAGGGGTTAAAAAGTGGTTATTCAACATGAGGCACAATCCATTTGACATTTTGAATCATTTTTGGTACAGTCCCAAAAATCAATTTTCTGATGAAAAACGATGACTCCGGACCTGTCGAACGTTCCCAAAATGGTCAATATGGATGAAATTTTAACATTTAATCTTTTGACTCTAAATGACTGTTGGATGTGAATTATGACTTTTTCAACTAAAATAAGTGTGTTTAAAGTCATTTATGTGCCTGAAATTGGTCAAAATTGAAGCTTTTGAGTAAGCAAAACTCTGTAAAAATGGCCATTTTGGTCACTCTGAGGGGTTAAAAAGTGGTTATACAACATGAGGCACGATCCAATTGACATTTTGAATCATTTTTGGTACAGTCCCAAAAATCCATTTTCTGATGAAAAACGATGACTCCGGACCTGTCGAACGTTCCCAAAATGGTCAATATGGATGAAATTTTAACATTTAATCTTTTGACTCCAAATGACTGTTGGATGGGAATTATGACTTTTTCAACTAAAATAAGTGTGTTTAAAGTCATTTATGTGCCTGAAATTGGTCAAAATTGAAGCTTTTGAGTAAGCAAAACTCTGTAAAAATGGCCATTTTGGTCACTCTGAGGGGTTAAAAAGTGGTTATTCAACATGAGGCACGATCCATTTGACATTTTGAATCATTTTTGGTACAGTCCCAAAAATCCATTTTCTGATGAAAAACGATGACTCCGGACCTGTCGAACGTTCCCAAAATGGTCAATATGGATGAAATGTTAACATTTAATCTTTAGACTCTAAATGACTGTTGGATGTGAATTATGACTTTTTCAACTAAAATAAGTGTGTTTAAAGTCATTTATGTGCCTGAAATTGGTCAAAATTAAAGCTTTTGAATAAGCAAAAACTCTGTAAAAATGGCAATTTTGGTCACTCTGAGGGGTTAAAAAGTGGTTATTCAACACGAGGCACGATCCATTTGACATTTTGAATCATTTTTGGTACAGTCCCAAAAATCCATTTTCTGATGAAAAACGATGACTCCGGACCTGTCGAACGTTCCCAAAATGGTCAATATGGATGAAATGTTAACATTTAATCTTTAGACTCTAAATGACTGTTGGATGTGAATTATGACTTTTTCAACTAAAATAAGTGTGTTTAAAGTCATTTATGTGCCTGAAATTGGTCAAAATTAAAGCTTTTGAATAAGCAAAAACTCTGTAAAAATGGCCATTTTGGTCACTCTGAGGGGTTAAAAAGTGGTTATTCAACATGAGGCACGATCCAATTGACATTTTGAATCATTTTTGGTACAGTCCCAAAAATCCATTTTCTGATGAAAAACGATGACTCCGGACCTGTCGAACGTTCCCAAAATGGTCAATATGGATGAAATTTTAACATTTAATCTTTTGACTCCAAATGACTGTTGGATGTGAATTATGACCTTTTCGACAAAAATAAGTGTGTTTAAAGTCATTTATGTGCCTGAAATTGGTCAAAATTGAAGCTTTTGAGTAAGCAAAACTCTGTAAAAATGGCAATGTTGGTCACTCTGAGGGGTTAAAAAGTGGTTATTCAACATGAGGCACGATCCATTTGACATTTTGAATCATTTTTGGTACAGTCCCAAAAATCAATTTTCTGATAAAAAACGATGACTCCGGACCTGTCGAACGTTTCCAAAATGTTCAATATGGATGAAATTTTAACATTTAATCTTTTGACTCTAAATGACTGTTGGATGTGAATTATGACTTTTCAACTAAAATAAGTGTGTTTAAAGTCATTTATGTGCCTGAAATTGGTCAAAATTGAAGCTTTTGAGTAAGCAAAACTCTGTAAAAATGGCCATTTTGGTCACTCGGAGGGGTTAAAAAGTGGTTATTCAACATGAGGCACGATCCAATTGACATTTTGAATCATTTTTGGTACAGTCCCAAAAATCCATTTTCTGATGAAAAACGATGACTCCGGACCTGTCGAACGTTCCCAAAATGGTCAATATGGATGAAATGTTAACATTTAATCTTTAGACTCTAAATGACTGTTGGATGTGAATTATGACTTTTTCAACTAAAATAAGTGTGTTTAAAGTCATTTATGTGCCTGAAATTGGTCAAAATTAAGCTTTTGAATAAGCAAAAACTCTGTAAAAATGGCAATTTTGGTCACTCTGAGGGGTTAAAAAGTGGTTATTCAACACGAGGCACGATCCATTTGACATTTTGAATCATTTTTGGTACAGTCCCAAAAATCCATTTTCTGATGAAAAACGATGACTCCGGACCTGTCGAACGATTCCAAAATGGTCAATATGGATGAAATTTTAACATGTAATCTTTTGACTCTAAATGACTGTTGGATGTGAATTATGACTTTTTCAACTAAAATAAGTGTGTTTAAAATCATTTATGCGCCTGAAATTGGTCAAAATTAAAGCTTTTGAGTAAGCAAAACTCTGTAAAAATGGCCATTTTGGTCACTCTGAGGGGTTAAAAAGTGGTTATTCAACATGAGGCACGATCCAATTGACATTTTGAATCATTTTTGGTACAGTCCCAAAAATCCATTTTCTGATGAAAAACGATGACTCCGGACCTGTCGAACGTTCCCAAAATGGTCAATATGGATGAAATTTTAACATTTAATCTTTTGACTCCAAATGACTGTTGGATGTGAATTATGACCTTTTCGACAAAAATAAGTGTGTTTAAAGTCATTTATGTGCCTGAAATTGGTCAAAATTGAAGCTTTTGAGTAAGCAAAACTCTGTAAAAATGGCAATGTTGGTCACTCTGAGGGGTTAAAAAGTGGTTATTCAACATGAGGCACGATCCATTTGACATTTTGAATCATTTTTGGTACAGTCCCAAAAATCAATTTTCTGATAAAAAACGATGACTCCGGACCTGTCGAACGTTTCCAAAATGTTCAATATGGATGAAATTTTAACATTTAATCTTTTGACTCTAAATGACTGTCGGATGTGAATTATGACTTTTTCAACTAAATCAAGTGTGTTTAAAGTAATTTATGTGCCTGAAATTGGTCAAAATTGAAGCTTTTGATTAAGCAAAACTCTGTAAAAATGGCCATTTAGGTCACTCTGAGGGGTTAAAAAGTGGTTATTCAACATGAGGCACGATCCAATTGACATTTTGAATCATTTTTGGTACAGTCCCAAAAATCCATTTTCTGATGAAAAACGATGACTCCGGACCTGTCGAACGTTCCCAAAATGGTCAATATGGATGAAATTTTAACATTTAATCTTTTGACTCCAAATGACTGTTGGATGGGAATTATGACTTTTTCAACTAAAATAAGTGTGTTTAAAGTCATTTATGTGCCTGAAATTGGTCAAAATTGAAGCTTTTGATTAAGCAAAACTCTGTAAAAATGGCCATTTAGGTCACTCTGAGGGGTTAAAAAGTGGTTATTCAACATGAGGCACGATCCAATTGACATTTTGAATCATTTTTGGTACAGTCCCAAAATCCCATTTTCTGATGAAAAACGATGACTCCGGACCTGTCGAACGTTCCCAAAATGGTCAATATGGATGAAATTTTAACATTTAATCTTTTGACTCCAAATGACTGTTGGATGGGAATTATGACTTTTTCAACTAAAATAAGTGTGTTTAAAGTCATTTATGTGCCTGAAAATGGTCAAAATTGAAGCTTTTGAGTAAGCAAAACTCTGTAAAAATGGCAATGTTGGTCACTCTGAGGGGTTAAAAAGTGGTTATTCAACATGAGGCACGATCCATTTGACATTTTGAATCATTTTTGGTACAGTCCCAAAAATCCATTTTCTGATGAAAAACGATGACTCCGGACCTGTCGAACGTTTCCAAAATGATCAATATGGATGAAATTTTAACATTTAATCTTTTGACTCTAAATGACTGTTGGATGTGAATTATGACTTTTTCGACAAAAATAAGTGTGTTTAAAGTCATTTATGTGCCTGAAATTGGTCAAAATTGAAGCTTTTGAGTAAGCAAAACTCTGTAAAAATGGCAATGTTGGTCACTCTGAGGGGTTAAAAAGTGGTTATTCAACATGAGGCACGATCCATTTGACATTTTGAATCATTTTTGGTACAGTCCCAAAAATCAATTTTCTGATAAAAAACGATGACTCCGGACCTGTCGAACGTTTCCAAAATGGTCAATATGGATGAAATTTTAACATTTAATCTTTTGACTCTAAATGACTGTTGGATGTGAATTATGACTTTTTCAACTAAAATAAGTGTGTTTAAAGTCATTTATGTGCCTGAAATTGGTCAAAATTGAAGCTTTTGAGTAAGCAAAACTCTGTAAAAATGGCCATTTTGGTCACTCTGAGGGGTTAAAAAGTGGTTATTCAACATGAGGCACGATCCAATTGACATTTTGAATCATTTTTGGTACAGTCCCAAAAATCCATTTTCTGATGAAAAACGATGACTCCGGACCTGTCGAACGTTCCCAAAATGGTCAATATGGATGAAATTTTAACATTTAATCTTTTGACTCCAATTGACTGTTGGATGTGAATTATGACCTTTTCGACTAAAATAAGTGTGTTTAAAGTCATTTCTGTGCCTGAAATTGGTCAAAATTGAAGCTTTTGAGTAAGCGAAACTCTGTAAAAATGGCAATGTTGGTCACTCTGACCGGTTAAAAAGTGGTTATTCAACATGAGGCACGATCCATTTGACATTTTGAATCATTTTTGGTACAGTCCCAAAAATCCATTTTCTGATGAAAAACGATGACTCCGGACCTGTCGAACGTTCCCAAAATGGTCAATATGGATGAAATTTTAACATTTAATCTTTTGACTCTAAATGACTGTTGGATGTGAATTATGACTTTTTCAACTAAAATAAGTGTGTTTAAAGTCATTTATGTGCCTGAAATTGGTCAAAATTAAAGCTTTTGAATAAGCAAAAACTCTGTAAAAATGGCAATTTTGGTCACTCTGAGGGGTTAAAAAGTGGTTATTCAACATGAAGCACGATCCATTTGACATTTTGAATCATTTTTGGTACAGTCCCAAAAATCCATTTTCTGATGAAAAACGATGACTCCGGACCTGTCGAACGTTCCCAAAATGGTCAATATGGATGAAATTTTAACATTTGATCTTTAGACTCTAAATGACTGTTGGATGTGAATTATGACTTTTTCAACTAAAATAGGTGTGTTTAAAGTCATTTATGTGCCTGAAATTGGTCAAAATTAAAGCTTTTGAATAAGCAAAAACTCTG
Organism: Lissotriton vulgaris; assembly: GCF_964263255.1. Classification (NCBI taxonomy): domain Eukaryota; kingdom Metazoa; phylum Chordata; class Amphibia; order Caudata; family Salamandridae; genus Lissotriton; species Lissotriton vulgaris. Next base: position 57,881 of record NW_028242596.1, read on the forward strand.
TAAAAATGGCAATTTTGGTCACTCTGAGGGGTTAAAAAGTGGTTATTCAACATGAGGCACGATCCATTTGACATTTTGAAATATTTTTGGTACAGTCCCAAAAATCCATTTTCTGATGAAAAACGATGACTCTGGACCTGTCGAACGTTTCCAAAATGGTCAATATGGATGAAATTTTAACATTTAATCTTTTGACTCTAAATGACTGTCGGATGTGAATTATGACTTTTTCAACTAAATCAAGTGTGTTTAAAGTAATTTATGTGCCTGAAATTGGTCAAAATTGAAGCTTTTGAGTAAGCAAAACTCTGTAAAAATGGCCATTTTGGTCACTCTGAGGGGTTAAAAAGTGGTTATTCAACATGAGGCACGATCCAATTGACATTTTGAATCATTTTTGGTACAGTCCCAAAAATCCATTTTCTGATGAAAAACGATGACTCCGGACCTGTCGAACGTTTCCAAAATGATCAATATGGATGAAATTTTAACATTTAATCTTTTGACTCTAAATGACTGTTGGATGTGAATTATGACTTTTTCAACTAAAATAAGTGTGTTTAAAGTCATTTATGTGCCTGAAATTGGTCAAAATTGAAGCTTTTGAGTAAGCAAAACTCTGTAAAAATGGCCATTTTGGTCACTGTGAGGGGTTAAAAAGTGGTTATTCAACATGAGGCACGATCCAATTGACATTTTGAATCATTTTTGGTACAGTCCCAAAAATCCATTTTCTGATGAAAAACGATGACTCCGGACCTGTCGAACGATTCCAAAATGGTCAATATGAATGAAATTTTAACATTTAATCTTTTGACTCTAAATGACTGTTGGATGTGAATTATGACTTTTTCAACTAAAATAAGTGTGTTTAAAGTCATTTATGTGCCTGAAATTGGTCAAAATTGAAGCTTTTGAGTAAGCAAAACTCTGTAAAAATGGCCATTTTGGTCACTGTGAGGGGTTAAAAAGTGGTTATTCAACATGAGGCACGATCCAATTGACATTTTGAATCATTTTTGGTACAGTCCCAAAAATCCATTTTCTGATGAAAAACGATGACTCCGGACCTGTCGGACGATTCCAAAATGGTCAATATGGATGAAATTTTAACATTTAATCTTTTGACTCTAAATGACTGTTGGATGTGAATTGTGACTTTTTCAAGTAAAATAAGTGTGTTTAAAGTCATTTATGTGCCTGAAATTGGTCAAAATTAAAGCTTTTGAGTAAGCAAAACTCTGTAAAAATGGCAATGTTGGTCACTCTGAGGGGTTAAAAAGTGGTTATTCAACATGAGGCACGATCCATTTGACATTTTGAATCATTTTTGGTACAGTCCCAAAAATCCATTTTCTGATGAAAAACGATGACTCCGGACCTGTCGAACGTTTCCAAAATGATCAATATGGATGAAATTTTAACATTTAATCTTTTGACTCTAAATGACTGTTGGATGTGAATTATGACTTTTTCAACTAAAATAAGTGTGTTTAAAGTCATTTATGTGCCTGAAATTGGTCAAAATTGAAGCTTTTGAGTAAGCAAAACTCTGTAAAAATGGCCATTTTGGTCACTGTGAGGGGTTAAAAAGTGGTTATTCAACATGAGGCACGATCCAATTGACATTTTGAATCATTTTTGGTACAGTCCCAAAAATCCATTTTCTGATGAAAAACGATGACTCCGGACCTGTCGAACGATTCCAAAATGGTCAATATGGATGAAATTTTAACATTTAATCTTTTGACTCTAAATGACTGTTGGATGTGAATTGTGACTTTTTCAAGTAAAATAAGTGTGTTTAAAGTCATTTATGTGCCTGAAATTGGTCAAAATTAAAGCTTTTGAATAAGCAAAACTCTGTAAAAATGGCCATTTTGGTCACTCTGAGGGGTTAAAAAGTGGTTATTCAACATGAGGCACTATCCATTTGACATTTTGAATCATTTTTGGTACAGTCCCAAAAATCCATTTTCTGATGAAAAACAATGACTCCGGACCTGTCGAACGTTTCCAAAATGATCAATATGGATGAAATTTTAACATTTAATCTTTTGACTCTAAATGACTGTTGGATGTGAATTATGACTTTTTTCAACTAAAATAAGTGTGTTTAAAGTCATTTATGTGCCTGAAATTGGTCAAAATTAAAGCTTTTGAATAAGCAAAACTCTGTAAAAATGGCCATTTTGGTCACTCTGAGGGGTTAAAAAGTGGTTATTCAACATGAGGCACGATCCATTTGACATTTTGAATCATTTTTGGTACAGTCCCAAAAATCCATTTTCTGATGAAAAACGATGACTCCGGACCTGTCGAACGTTTCCAAAATGGTCAATATGGATGAAATTTTAACATTTAATCTTTTGACTCCAAATGACTGTTGGATGGGAATTATGACTTTTTCAACTAAAATAAGTGTGTTTAAAGTCATTTATGTGCCTGAAATTGATCAAAATTGAAGCTCTTGAGTAAGCAAAACTCTGTAAAAATGGCAATGTTGGTCACTCTGAGGGGTTAAAAAGTGGTTATTCAACATGAGGCACGATCCATTTGACATTTTGAATCATTTTTGGTACAGTCCCAAAAATCAATTTTCTGATGAAAAACGATGACTCCGGACCTGTCGAACGATTCCAAAATGGTCAATATGGATGAAATTTTAACATGTAATCTTTTGACTCTAAATGACTGTTGGATGTGAATTATGACTTTTTCAACTAAAATAAGTGTGTTTAAAATCATTTATGCGCCTGAAATTGGTCAAAATTAAAGCTTTTGAGTAAGCACAACTCTGTAAAAATGGCCATTTTGGTCACTCTGAGGGGTTAAAAAGTGGTTATTCAACATGAGGCACGATCCAATTGACATTTTGAATCATTTTTGGTACAGTCCCAAAAATCCATTTTCTGATGAAAAACGATGACTCCGGACCTGTCGAATGATTCCAAAATGGTCAATATGGATGAAATTTTAACATTTAATCTTTTGACTCTAAATGACTGTTGGATGTGAATTATGACTTTTTCAACTAAAATAAGTGTGTTTAAAGTCATTTATGTGCCTGAAATTGGTCAAAATTAAAGCTTTTGAATAAGCAAAAACTCTGAAAAATGGCAATTTTGGTCACTATGAGTGTTTAAAAAGTGGTTATTCAACATGAGGCACGATCCATTTGACATTTTGAATCATTTTTGGTACAGTCCCAAAAATCCATTTTCTGATGAAAAACGATGACTCCGGACCTGTCGAACGTTCCCAAAATGGTCAATATGGATGAAATTTTAACATTTAATCTTTTGACTCCAAATGACTGTTGGATGTGAATTATGACCTTTTCAACTAAAATAAGTGTGTTTAAAGTCATTTCTGTGCCTGAAATTGGTCAAAATTGAAGCTTTTGAGTAAGCAAAACTCTGTAAAAATGGCAATGTTGGTCACTCTGAGGGGTTAAAAAGTGGTTATTCAACATGAGGCACGATCCATTTGACATTTTGAATCATTTTTGGTACAGTCCCAAAAATCAATTTTCTGATGAAAAACGATGACTCCGGACCTGTCGAACGTTCCCAAAATGGTCAATATGGATGAAATTTTAACATTTAATCTTTTGACTCCAAATGACTGTTGGATGGGAATTATGACTTTTTCAACTAAAATAAGTGTGTTTAAAGTCATTTATGTGCCTGAAATTGGTCAAAATTGAAGCTTTTGAGTAAGCAAAACTCTGTAAAAATGGCAATGTTGGTCACTCTGAGGGGTTAAAAAGTGGTTATTCAACATGAGGCACGATCCATTTGACATTTTGAATCATTTTTGGTACAGTCCCAAAAATCAATTTTCTGATGAAAAACGATGACTCCGGACCTGTCGAACGTTCCCAAAATGGTCAATATGGATGAAATTTTAACATTTAATCTTTAGACTCTAAATGACTGTTGGATGTGAATTATGACTTTTTCAACTAAAATAAGTGTGTTTAATGTCATTTATGTGCCTGAAATTGGTCAAAATTAAAGCTTTTGAATAAGCAAAAACTCTGTAAAAATGGCAATTTTGGTCACTCTGAGGGGTTAAAAAGTGGTTATTCAACATGAGGCACGATCCATTTGACATTTTGAATAATTTTTGGTACAGTCCCAAAAATCCATTTTCTGATGAAAATCGATGACTCCGGACCTGTCGAACGTTTCCAAAATGGTCAATATGGATGAAATTTTAACATTTAATCTTTTGACTCTAAATGACTGTCGGATGTGAATCATGACTTTTTCAACTAAATCAAGTGTGTTTAAAGTCATTTATGTGCCTGAAATTGGTCAAAATTGAAGCTTTTGAGTAAGCAAAACTCTGTAAAAATGGCCATTTTGGTCACTCTGAGGGGTTAAAAAGTGGTTATTCAACATGAGGCACGATCCAATTGACATTTTGAATCATTTTTGGTACAGTCCCAAAAATCCATTTTCTGATGAAAAACGATGACTCCGGACCTGTCGAACGATTCCAAAATGGTCAATATGGATGAAATTTTAACATGTAATCTTTTGACTCTAAATGACTGTTGGATGTGAATTATGACATTTTCAACTAAAATAAGTGTGTTTAAAATCATTTATGCGCAGACTATAGCCTCCCAATTGACAGCCCTCATTAACATCTCGTTGACACAGGGAGAGGTCCCTGCAAACTGGAAGGAGGCTGTTGTAAAAGGGCTTCTCAAAAACCATCCCTAGACCAGGCAGATCTCTCCAACTATAGACCTATCTCACTCCTCCCTTGGATAGGTAAGGTTGCCGAAAGACTTGTGAACAAAAAACTGTCACACTTCCTGGAGTCTAATCAACTCCTCAATAAATCACAGACAGGCTTCAGACCAGGTCAGGGAACGGACACTGCTCTCCTTGCAGCAGTAGAAAAGACCAGGGAAATCATCGATACAGAAGGATCAGTGTCAGTGGTCCTCCTAGACCTAAGCGCGGCCTTCGATACGGTCAGCCACCAGGTCTTAACCCAACGTCTTGACAACATCGGGGTAAAAGACAGGGCGCTGAAATGGCTCGCGTCTTTCCTGTCTCAACGCTCCTTCCAAGTATGGGAAGGTGAAAGCAGATCCCCCTCCATCCCCCTCCAGTGCGGTGTGCCACAGGGCTCATCCCTGAGCCCCACGCTGTTCAACGTGTATATGGCCCCACTGGAGGAGCTGGTCTCTCCCTTCGGTGTCACCATCGTCAGCTATGCTGACGATACTCAACTGGTGGTGACGCTTTCCCACCCCAAGCTTAAGCCCTCCAACCTCCACGATTGCCTCTCCAACGTACATCAGTGGATGAGTGACTCTGCCCTGAAATTAAACGGCTCCAAAACGGAGATCCTGCTCCTAGGGCAAAAAACCACGAACCTTCCCCCGAACATCTGGCCCGCCTGTATGGGTGAACCCCCCACCCCCAAGACGGAGGTCAAGAGTCTCGGGGTGTGGCTGGAGACCGACCTCACCTTCAGGACCCAGGCAAGAAAGACAGCCGGCACATGCTACGGTCTACTCAGATCTTGCAGGAAGGTAATCCCTCTACTACCTTTCCAGTCGCGTCTCCTGCTGATCCAAGGCCTAATTTTATCCAGGCTGGATTACAGCAACTCCATTTACCTGGGAGCTCCAGAAACCACTCTCCAAACCCTGCAAAAAGCCCAAAATGCCGCAGCCCGTCTCCTAACAAACACCCCGGCCAGAACATCTGCTAAGCCCGCACTGAGGAAGCTGCATTGGCTCCCCATCAGGGAAAGGGTAACTTTCAAAGCCCTCTGTCTGGCCCACAAGGTACTTCATAACATCGGCCCCCCTATCCTAAACAACTGGATCACACCATACAGACCCACGAGAGCGCTTCGTTCCGAACACGGAAACCTCATCACCATCCCCAAGGTTAAGAAGGCCCGTATAGGTGGCCGCCGCTTCTCGGTCAACACAGGAAAAAAATGGAACGCACTCCCCCTGAGCCTCAGAGCAGAACCAAACCTCCTGTGGTTCAGGAAATCGCTTAAAACCTTACTCTTCCCCTGAGCCAGTTTCACTCCTGACCATCCCCCCCTGTGAGTAAGAGGTTCAGCGCTGGGATACCCTAGGGGTGACTACGCGCTCTAGAAAAACCATAAATAAATAAATAAATTAATTAATTAATAAATTGGTCCAAATTAAAGCTTTTGAATAAGCAAAAACTATGTAAAAATGGCAATTTTGGTCACCCTGAGGGGTTAAAAAGTGGTTATTCAACATGAGGCACGATCCATTTGACATTTTGAATCATTTTTGGTACAGTCCCAAAAATCCATTTTCTGATGAAAAACGATGACTCCGGACCTGTCGAACGTTCCCAAAATGGTCAATATGGATGAAATTTTAACATTTAATCTTTTGACTCCAAATGACTGTTGGATGGGAATTATGACTTTTTCAACTAAAATAAGTGTGTTTAAAGTCATTTATGTGCCTGAAATTGGTCAAAATTGAAGCTTTTGAGTAAGCAAAACTCTGTAAAAATGGCAATGTTGGTCACTCTGAGGGGTTAAAAAGTGGTTATTCAACATGAGGCACGATCCATTTGACATTTTGAATCATTTTTGGTACAGTCCCAAAAATCAATTTTCTGATGAAAAATGACTCCGGACCTGTCGAACGTTTCCAAAATGGTCAATATGGATGAAATTTTAACATTTAATCTTTTGGCTCTAAATGACTGTTGGATGTGAATTATGACTTTTTCAACTAAAATAAGTGTGTTTAAAGTCATTTATGTGCCTGAAATTGGTCAAAATTGAAGCTTTTGAGTAAGCAAAACTCTGTAAAAATGGCCATTTTGGTCACTCTGAGGGGTTAAAAAGTGGTTATTCAACATGAGGCACGATCCAATTGACATTTTGAATCATTTTTGGTACAGTCCCAAAAATCCATTTTCTGATGAAAAACGATGACTCCGGACCTGTCGAACGTTCCCAAAATGGTCAATATGGATGAAATTTTAACATTTAATCTTTTGACTCCAAATGACTGTTGGATGGGAATTATGACTTTTTCAACTAAAATAAGTGTGTTTAAAGTCATTTATGTGCCTGAAATTGGTCAAAATTGAAGCTTTTGAGTAAGCAAAACTCTGTAAAAATGGCAATGTTGGTCACTCTGAGGGGTTAAAAAGTGGTTATTCAACATGAGGCACGATCCATTTGACATTTTGAATCATTTTTGGTACAGTCCCAAAAATCAATTTTCTGATGAAAAATGACTCCGGACCTGTCGAACGTTTCCAAAATGGTCAATATGGATGAAATTTTAACATTTAATCTTTTGGCTCTAAATGACTGTTGGATGTGAATTATGACTTTTTCAACTAAAATAAGTGTGTTTAAAGTCATTTATGTGCCTGAAATTGGTCAAAATTGAAGCTTTTGAGTAAGCAAAACTCTGTAAAAATGGCCATTTTGGTCACTCTGAGGGGTTAAAAAGTGGTTATTCAACATGAGGCACGATCCAATTGACATTTAGAATCATTTTTGGTACAGTCCCAAAAATCCATTTCTGATGAAAAACGATGATTCCGGACCTGTCGAACATTCCCAAAATGGTCAATATGGATGAAATTTTAACAGTTAATCTTTTGACTCTAAATGACTGTTGGATGTGAATTATGAGTTTTTCAACTAAATCAAGTGTGTTTAAAATCATTTATGCGCCTGAAATTGGTCAAAATTAAAGCTTTTGAGTAAGCAAAACTCTGTAAAAATGGCCATTTTGGTCACTCTGAGGGGTTAAAAAGTGGTTATTCAACATGAGGCACGATCCAATTGACATTTTGAATCATTTTTGGTACAGTCCCAAATATCCATTTTCTGATGAAAAACGATGACTCCGGACCTGTCGAACGATTCCAAAATGGTCAATATGGATGAAATTTTAACATTTAATCTTTTGACTCTAAATGACTGTTGGATGTGAATTATGACCTTTTCAACAAAAATAAGTGTGTTTAAAGTCATTTCTGTGCCTGAAATTGGTCAAAATTGAAGATTTTGAGTAAGCAAAACTCTGTAAAAATGGCCATTTTGGTCACTGTGAGGGGTTAAAAAGTGGTTATTCAACATGAGGCACGATCCAATTGACATTTTGAATCATTTTTGGTACAGTCCCAAAAATCCATTTTCTGATGAAAAACGATGACTCCGGACCTGTCGAACGATTCCAAAATGGTCAATATGGATGAAATTTTAACATTTAATCTTTTGACTCTAAATGACTGTTGGATGTGAATTGTGACTTTTTCAACTAAAATAAGTGTGTTTAAAGTCATTTATGTGCCTGAAATTGGTCAAAATTAAAGCTTTTGAATAAGCAAAACTCTGTAAAAATGGCCATTTTGGTCACTCTGAGGGGTTAAAAAGTGGTTATTCAACATGAGGCACGATCCATTTGACATTTTGAATCATTTTTGGTACAGTCCCAAAAATCCATTTTCTGATGAAAAACGATGACTCCGGACCTGTCGAACGTTTCCAAAATGGTTAATATGGATGAAATTTTAACATTTAATCTTTTCACTCCAAATGACTGTTGGATGGGAATTATGACTTTTTCAACTAAAACAAGTGTGTTTAAAGTCATTTATGTGCCTGAAATTGGTCAAAATTGAAGCTCTTGAGTAAGCAAAACTCTGTAAAAATGGCAATGTTGGTCACTCTGAGGGGTTAAAACGTGGTTATTCAACATGAGGCACGATCCATTTGACATTTTGAATCATTTTTGGTACAGTCCCAAAAATCAATTTTCTGATGAAAAACGATGACTCCGGACCTGTCGAACGTTTCCAAAATGGTCAATATGGATGAAATTTTAACATTTAATCTTTTGACTCCAAATGACTGTTGGATGGGAATTATGACTTTTTCAACTAAAATAAGTGTGTTTAAAGTCATTTATGTGCCTGAAATTAGTCAAAATTGAAGCTCTTGAGTAAGCAAAACTCTGTAAAAATGGCAATGTTGGTCACTCTGAGGGGTTAAAAAGTGGTTATTCAACATGAGGCACGATCCATTTGACATTTTGAATCATTTTTGGTACTGTCCCAAAAATCAATTTTCTGATGAAAAACGATGACTCCGGACCTGTCGAACGTTTCCAAAATGGTCAATATGGATGAAATTTTAACATTTAATCTTTTGACTCTAAATGACTGTTGGATGTGAATTATGACTTTTTCAACTAAAATAAGTGTGTTTAAAGTCATTTATGTGCCTGAAATTGGTCAAAATTGAATCTTTTGAGTAAGCAAAACTCTGTAAAAATGGCCATTTTGGTCACTCTGAGGGGTTAAAAAGTGGTTATTCAACATGAGGCACGATCCAATTGACATTTTGAATCATTTTTGGTACAGTCCCAAAAATCCATTTTCTGATGAAAAACGATGACTCCGGACCTGTCGAACATTCCCAAAATGGTCAATATGGATGAAATTTTAACAGTTAATCTTTTGACTCTAAATGACTGTTGGATGTGAATTATGAGTTTTTCAACTAAATCAAGTGTGTTTAAAATCATTTATGCGCCTGAAATTGGTCAAAATTAAAGCTTTTGAGTAAGCAAAACTCTGTAAAAATGGCCATTTTGGTCACTCTGAGTGGTTAAAAAGTGGTTATTCAACATGAGGCACGATCCAATTGACATTTTGAATCATTTTTGGTACAGTCCCAAAAATCCATTTTCTGGTGAAAAACGATGACTCCGGACCTGTCGAACGTTCCCAAAATGGTCAATATGGATGAAATTTTAACATTTAATCTTTTGACTTCAAATGACTGTTGGATGTGAATTATGACCTTTTCAACAAAAATAAGTGTGTTTAAAGTCATTTCTGTGCCTGAAATTGGTCAAAATTAAAGCTTTTGAATAAGCAAAAACTCTGTAAAAATGGCAATTTTGGTCACTCTGAGGGGTTAAAAAGTGGTTATTCAACATGAGGCACGATCCATTTGACATTTTGAATCATTTTTGGTACAGTCCCAAAAATCCATTTTCTGGTGAAAAACGATGACTCCGGACCTGTCGAACGTTCCCAAAATGGTCAATATGGATGAAATTTTAACATTTAATCTTTTGACTTCAAATGACTGTTGGATGTGAATTATGACCTTTTCAACAAAAATAAGTGTGTTTAAAGTCATTTCTGTGCCTGAAATTGGTCAAAATTGAAGCTTTTGAGTAAGCAAAACTCTGTAAAAATGGCAATGTTGGTCACTCTGAGGGGTTAAAAAGTGGTTATTCAACATGAGGCACGATCCATTTGACATTTTGAATCATTTTTGGTACTGTCCCAAAAATCCATTTTCTGATGAAAAACGATGACTCCGGACCTGTCGAACGTTTCCAAAATGGTCAATATGGATGAAATTTTAACATTTAATCTTTTCACTCCAAATGACTGTTGGATGGGAATTATGACTTTTTCAACTAAAATAAGTGTGTTTAAAGTCATTTATGTGCCTGAAATTGGTCAAAATTGAAGCTCTTGAGTAAACAAAACTCTGTAAAAATGGCAATGTTGGTCACTCTGAGGGGTTAAAAAGTGGTTATTCAACATGAGGCACGATCCATTTGACATTTTGAATCATTTTTGGTACAGTCCCAAAAATCAATTTTCTGATGAAAAACGATGACTCCGGACCTGTCGAACGTTTCCAAAATGGTCAATATGGATGAAATTTTAACATTTAATCTTTTGACTCTAAATGACTGTTGGATGTGAATTATGACTTTTTCAACTAAAATAAGTGTGTTTAAAGTCATTTCTGTGCCTGAAATTGGTCAAAATTGAAGCTTTTGAGTAAGCAAAACTCTGTAAAAATGGCAATGTTGGTCACTCTGAGGGGTTAAAAAGTGGTTATTCAACATGAGGCACGATCCATTTGACATTTTGAATCATTTTTGGTACTGTCCCAAAAATCCATTTTCTGATGAAAAACGATGACTCCGGACCTGTCGAACGTTTCCAAAATGGTCAATATGGATGAAATTTTAACATTTAATCTTTTCACTCCAAATGACTGTTGGATGGGAATTATGACTTTTTCAACTAAAATAAGTGTGTTTAAAGTCATTTATGTGCCTGAAATTGGTCAAAATTGAAGCTCTTGAGTAAACAAAACTCTGTAAAAATGGCAATGTTGGTCACTCTGAGGGGTTAAAAAGTGGTTATTCAACATGAGGCACGATCCATTTGACATTTTGAATCATTTTTGGTACAGTCCCAAAAATCCATTTTCTGATGAAAAACGATGACTCTGGACCTGTCGAACGATTCCAAAATGGTCAATATGGATGAAATTTTAACATTTAATCTTTTGACTCTAAATGACTGTTGGATGTGAATTGTGACTTTTTCAACTAAAATAAGTGTGTTTAAAGTCATTTATGCGCCTGAAATTGGTCAAAATTAAAGCTTTTGAATAAGCAAAACTCTGTAAAAATGGCCATTTTGGTCACTCTGAGGGGTTAAAAAGTGGTTATTCAACATGAGGCACGATCCAATTGACATTTTGAATCATTTTTGGTACAGTCCCAAAAATCCATTTTCTGGTGAAAAACGATGACTCCGGACCTGTCGAACGTTCCCAAAATGGTCAATATGGATGAAATTTTAACATTTAATCTTTTGACTTCAAATGACTGTTGGATGTGAATTATGACCTTTTCAACAAAAATAAGTGTGTTTAAAGTCATTTCTGTGCCTGAAATTGGTCAAAATTAAAGCTTTTGAATAAGCAAAAACTCTGTAAAAATGGCAATTTTGGTCACTCTGAGGGGTTAAAAAGTGGTTATTCAACATGAGGCACGATCCATTTGACATTTTGAATCATTTTTGGTACAGTCCCAAAAATCCATTTTCTGGTGAAAAACGATGACTCCGGACCTGTCGAACGTTCCCAAAATGGTCAATATGGATGAAATTTTAACATTTAATCTTTTGACTTCAAATGACTGTTGGATGTGAATTATGACCTTTTCAACTAAAATAAGTGTGTTTAAAGTCATTTCTGTGCCTGAAATTGGTCAAAATTGAAGCTTTTGAGTAAGCAAAACTCTGTAAAAATGGCAATGTTGGTCACTCTGAGGGGTTAAAAAGTGGTTATTCAACATGAGGCACGATCCATTTGACATTTTGAATCATTTTTGGTACTGTCCCAAAAATCCATTTTCTGATGAAAAACGATAACTCCGGACCTGTCGAACGTTTCCAAAATGGTCAATATGGATGAAATTTTAACATTTAATCTTTTGACTCTAAATGACTGTTGGATGGGAATTATGACTTTTTCAACTAAAATAAGTGTGTTTAAAGTCATTTATGTGCCTGAAATTGGTCAAAATTGAAGCTTTTGAGTAAGCAAAACTCTGTAAAAATGGCAATGTTGGTCACTCTGAGGGGTTAAAAAGTGGTTATTCAACATGAGGCACGATCCATTTGACATTTTGAATCATTTTTGGTACAGTCCCAAAAATCAATTTTCTGATGAAAAATGACTCCGGACCTGTCGAACGTTTCCAAAATGGTCAATATGGATGAAATTTTAACATTTAATCTTTTGGCTCTAAATGACTGTTGGATGTGAATTATGACTTTTTCAACTAAAATAAGTGTGTTTAAAGTCATTTATGTGCCTGAAATTGGTCAAAATTGAAGCTTTTGAGTAAGCAAAACTCTGTAAAAATGGCCATTTTGGTCACTCTGAGGGGTTAAAAAGTGGTTATTCAACATAAGGCACGATCCAATTGACATTTTGAATCATTTTTGGTACAGTCCCAAAAATCCATTTTCTGATGAAAAACGATGACTCCGGACCTGTCGAACGTTCCCAAAATGGTCAATATGGATGAAATTTTAACATTTAATCTTTTGACTCCAAATGACTGTTGGATGGGAATTATGACTTTTTCAACTAAAATAAGTGTGTTTAAAGTCATTTATGTGCCTGAAATTGGTCAAAATTGAAGCTTTTGAGTAAGCAAAACTCTGTAAAAATGGCAATGTTGGTCACTCTGAGGGGTTAAAAAGTGGTTATTCAACATGAGGCACGATCCATTTGACATTTTGAATCATTTTTGGTACAGTCCCAAAAATCAATTTTCTGATGAAAAATGACTCCGGACCTGTCGAACGTTTCCAAAATGGTCAATATGGATGAAATTTTAACATTTAATCTTTTGGCTCTAAATGACTGTTGGATGTGAATTATGACTTTTTCAACTAAAATAAGTGTGTTTAAAGTCATTTATGTGCCTGAAATTGGTCAAAATTGAAGCTTTTGAGTAAGCAAAACTCTGTAAAAATGGCCATTTTGGTCACTCTGAGGGGTTAAAAAGTGGTTATTCAACATGAGGCACGATCCAATTGACATTTAGAATCATTTTTGGTACAGTCCCAAAAATCCATTTCTGATGAAAAACGATGATTCCGGACCTGTCGAACATTCCCAAAATGGTCAATATGGATGAAATTTTAACAGTTAATCTTTTGACTCTAAATGACTGTTGGATGTGAATTATGAGTTTTTCAACTAAATCAAGTGTGTTTAAAATCATTTATGCGCCTGAAATTGGTCAAAATTAAAGCTTTTGAGTAAGCAAAACTCTGTAAAAATGGCCATTTTGGTCACTCTGAGGGGTTAAAAAGTGGTTATTCAACATGAGGCACGATCCAATTGACATTTTGAATCATTTTTGGTACAGTCCCAAAAATCCATTTTCTGATGAAAAACGATGACTCCGGACCTGTCGAACGATTCCAAAATGGTCAATATGGATGAAATTTTAACATTTAATCTTTTGACTCTAAATGACTGTTGGATGTGAATTATGACTTTTTCAACTAAAATAAGTGTGTTTAAAGTCATTTATGTGCCTGAAATTGGTCAAAATTAAAGCTTTTGAATAAGCAAAAACTCTGTAAAAATGGCAATTTTGGTCACTCTGAGGGGTTAAAAAGTGGTTATTCAACATGAGGCACGATCCATTTGACATTTTGAATCATTTTTGGTACAGTCCCAAAAATCAATTTTCTGGTGAAAAACGATGACTCCGGACCTGTCGAACGTTCCCAAAATGGTCAATATGGATGAAATTTTAACATTTAATCTTTTGACTTCAAATGACTGTTGGATGTGAATTATGACCTTTTCAACAAAAATAAGTGTGTTTAAAGTCATTTCTGTGCCTGAAATTGGTCAAAATTGAAGATTTTGAGTAAGCAAAACTCTGTAAAAATGGCCATTTTGGTCACTGTGAGGGGTTAAAAAGTGGTTATTCAACATGAGGCACGATCCAATTGACATTTTGAATCATTTTTGGTACAGTCCCAAAAATCCATTTTCTGATGAAAAACGATGACTCCGGACCTGTCGAACGATTCCAAAATGGTCAATATGGATGAAATTTTAACATTTAATCTTTTGACTCTAAATGACTGTTGGATGTGAATTGTGACTTTTTCAACTAAAATAAGTGTGTTTAAAGTCATTTATGTGCCTGAAATTGGTCAAAATTAAAGCTTTTGAATAAGCAAAACTCTGTAAAAATGGCCATTTTGGTCACTCTGAGGGGTTAAAAAGTGGTTATTCAACATGAGGCACGATCCATTTGACATTTTGAATCATTTTTGGTACAGTCCCAAAAATCCATTTTCTGATGAAAAACGATGACTCCGGACCTGTCGAACGTTTCCAAAATGGTTAATATGGATGAAATTTTAACATTTAATCTTTTCACTCCAAATGACTGTTGGATGGGAATTATGACTTTTTCAACTAAAACAAGTGTGTTTAAAGTCATTTATGTGCCTGAAATTGGTCAAAATTGAAGCTCTTGAGTAAGCAAAACTCTGTAAAAATGGCAATGTTGGTCACTCTGAGGGGTTAAAAAGTGGTTATTCAACATGAGGCACGATCCATTTGACATTTTGAATCATTTTTGGTACAGTCCCAAAAATCAATTTTCTGATGAAAAACGATGACTCCGGACCTGTCGAACGTTTCCAAAATGGTCAATATGGATGAAATTTTAACATTTAATCTTTTGACTCCAAATGACTGTTGGATGGGAATTATGACTTTTTCAACTAAAATACGTGTGTTTAAAGTCATTTATGTGCCTGAAATTAGTCAAAATTTGTAGTGTAGTTCCTAGTTTCCCACTAGGCCCTGCGCATTGGAATAACATAAACAGTAGTATCGACGTGGAACTGGCTATATTCCAGGCCTCCACTGACTATGCTAAACTTAATTGGGTTGTGTTACCAACTAGCTCAGAGGTCACTGGAAACTTTCTTCTCTGCATAGGAAGTGATCAGCTTCCTTGGCACAGACAAGAAGGGATTCAGCTTTCCAACAACCGTGCAACATGACAACTTTGCTCCTCAGATCAAGAGTCGATCTCTAGGGTCGTGTGAAACAATAGACATAGATTTCACTCAGTCAGTCTAGTGCAGTTTACTTTCACAGTATGTAGAGAATAGAGAGACGGGCGTGTATCAATAAAGGGTTAACATTTATTGAACAGTCTTTCTTTTCATACAAGAGAGATGTATTGCCACAATTGCAATAACTGTTATTATAAAAAGTACGTACAGTAAGATAAGAATAGCGAAATAGAACTGTAAAAGCATTGATATGGTTTCTTAGCCATACAATGGTTTAAAAGTAATAAAACATATATACAGTCATATATACATTAGGCTAACATACTCAACTGGTGCTTCTAACTAAGCCTACCCCAGTGTGCCTGACCTAGGCCTAACACGTGAGAAGGGGGAGTAAGTAAGTAGCTTAAAGTTAAGTTGGTTTTGCCAAGGTTTGTTTCAAGAATTCTCGTCTAAGGGTTTAGTCAACACCATACCTCTGAATAGAATGATGGAGGATTGGTATCTCCTTCAGGGGTCTCTCTCGATATCCCAGTCACCCGCGAGGGTAAACCGGAAGCGCCGGGACTGGATTTCTCTGCACGAGAAAGGCAGCGGCTTCTCTCAGCGCGTCTGGAGGAAGGAGGGGTGACAGCGTCCGCGGGCAGCTGGGCTGGATGTCTTCGCAGAGGACGGCTGCACGGCTCCTCAAGCGTACTGCACCATAGGTCGCGCTGTAGCGGCGATAATGGTAATCAGTAGCTTCACCACCACAGGATAGCAGGCTGCAGCGACAGAGTGCTAGTTTTTACCAACACGGGGTCATGCAGGCAGCTGGCATCAGCAACATGTTCGCTCATTGCTTAAGGCAACGTTGGTAATATTTATACCTGACAGGTGCCGGGTTTGACGCAAGTTTGCTGGACATAAGACGTCAATTAAAGATGTCACTAGGAAGTGGCAGCTATCAGTTGCTCATTAGAGTTCTATTACTAATCAAAACATAGCAAGCGGGGATTTCCAGGTTTGCTAAGTTTTTATCTTGTTGAAGAACTCGGAGTGTTATCTAGGAATATCAGATAGTGACTGCTGCTCTGTCATTGCACTAATTGGTCGCAAAGGAAGTAGCAGAGAGTCATGCTGGAATGTGGCTCTGTGGCTCTGCTCGTGTGAGGCCAGAGATGACTTTACAGAAAATCGCACTTGAACGGTTATGCCAATATAGGGAATAAATGGATTTATAGCCGAATAGGGGCATAAGGTCACAGTATCGATCAGGAACCTAGATAAGCACATGACACCCACTCCACGAATTCATGTCCATCAAAATTACTAAAACTAAGCAATTAGATGCATGTGTAACATGGTGTAACATAGCCCACCCCAAAATACATAAATGCATTCGAAATAGGCGTACTTGTAATACATGGAATTTAGGTACTGTACGTTTTTTAAAAAGCATAGTAATCATTCAAAAAATTATTGCATATGAAATCAATGAACGATTATGCATAAAGAATTACACATGAAGTATCTCTGACAGAAGAAATGCGAGATAAATCATCACATAAAAATGCATTGTAATAACATGTGTGCTAGAGGCTGGTGTTATGTTGTTATGTCTCTAGATGTGTTTAGAAATAGAAGTGTGAAGCTTCTGTTCTCTAAGAATAGTTTTTACGTTAAGCAAAGAATTGTTCGTGCCAAAAAGAGAGGGTCAATATTTTCAAAAAAATTGTCCAATTCAAAGAAAAAATCAGTTTACCAAAGCTCCTGGCAGTTTTATGTTGATCAAAACTGAAGGCCGAATTCAGAGTTCATGGGAACGCTGTGTGTCGGAAAGCTTCTCAAAAGTTATTGTTTCTCTGTGGGTGAGAACATCGTATCAGACAGGCTCGCAAAGAATTGGTCTACAAAATCAGGTGATAGTTCAACCAAATTAGATAGCGCTGTAACTTGGCAGGTGTGAGAATGATTGCTGTCATCGAACGCAGGATCAGCAATGCTCACAGAACGTTGTACCTGGATGATGTTGCTTTTGTCACTCGCTCCACTGTTACCACTTGGCTGTAGTACAGGAGTCTCCACGAATGCCGTCATCAGGATGGGTAGCCGTTGGGGACAACACAATGCGTGAGCCGTTATTGGACTTAGCAAAGTATCGACGTCCATTGGTACTGCTGATGGAAGTGAAAGACAGATGTCCAACACGCATTCATCGCCGCAAAGCATACACCGTAGCACAGGTAAAATGCAATTTTGCCATATTGGTCTGAATGAAAGGAACCAGGTCATGTTTAGATCTCTCAGCCTGGCCAATCCGAGGACGTTAGTTATCCTGTCCCTGTAGCGCATTGCTAGGATTGTTTCTTCCATTCCCATGGGAGCTATGTCTGAGCCGAGGTTTGCCATAACGTAGCAGGAGGGTCAAAAATAGAATCCCTGCGATGAGTCCAAAAAATAGTGGAATACCACCAAAGATGGAGTGCACAAAATTAGGAAAGATTCCCAAAATTGCCTGGAAGGGTGTTAGCAGTCCCGTAAAGACTGTCTTAAATATGCCTGGGATGCTTGTAGCACTAGACATGTTAAGGAGTTGGTCGAGCATTTGTACGAAATGCACGGGGCAATTTGTTGATAAAAGGTCATGGACCTCAGTAGCCGTCCTTGCGACTAGAAGATCATACGTCTCTTTAGATGACGTTATAGGCACTGTTGTCTGTAAAAGCACAGATTTCATTTTGCTTAATGTATCAATTCGTATAGAATAGAGATTCAGACGAGGCCAGAGGGGAGTCACTGTGTCTGGAGGCCCGCTCGGGAACAATGCTTGCATGCAACATTTGACCATGGACGTAACTTCTACTAGATAACTTAGTCCGGGCGCGAGGCCACAGCACCTGTGATCCGTTCTTAGAATGTAACTCCCGTTTGCGAGTTGCATAAAGAAGGGCTCTATCTGAGTTGCAGGTGTGACTAGCTGGTGGCATGAAAGGTTGTTTGAATTTCCATCACATGCTCCGTGTAAATTAATACCCTGACACAAAAGTATACCGCTTAGTGAATGTTTACAGTTGTCACCACTAAGAAATACATTTTTGTCGCTGTCACTATAGCAAGAATGAGTGTATGGTAATTTCCATTCGGATTTTACATATCCCTTACCCAATTGTTCATACTGGCCAGCAGGTATGTATTCAAGGCATTTCTTAAAGCGGAAAGTTGTTATCGGAATTGTGATAATTCCGTGTATTATCCATTCAATGACAGGACTCTCTGACATTGTCAATGGTAATCTCTCGAGTTTCTCGATGCTCAAGATTGTATAGTCTGCTCCTTTCTGTGCCAAACTGATCTGTTTATCAGTAAGGTTAAAAATGGAAAATAATGACGTTGTGTTGATTAAACGCCAAGGCACATAGCCTGAACGAAGATTTTGCAGCGTCCAGCCTAATTCTATAATAGAGCGTAATTGAGACTGGCCATGTTGTAACATTAGCAAATCTCTGTCTATCACATCAAAGGCAGAGGATACAATATTGTCCAAAGAATATATTCTGGAAGACAGAGTCATTAACCCATTGTCTACTACAGAAAGTGATTTTTCCAAATTAATACGATCAATTTCTCGTATCTTTTCAGCAGTTTCAATTTGCTTTACTTTCCAAGCCTCGTTGTAAGCAGCATAGATGCTGGTCGCTATGAAACGCTTTTGACGCTGTTTGCGTGGTCCAAGAATGAAATCGCGCAAATCAGCACCATCTTTTAACAAAGACAAGTGTTGCTTAATTTCAGCCAGTGTGGATGAAGTTAGCCATTCTAGGCAGAGTTTACCTACACTGTATGTGGTTATAATTCCTGGATGTTGTCTCTGGGAATATCTAGGGTCTAATCTGGTCATTTTTAAACCCTGTGTTTTATTCAGGAACCTATCTTGACAGCTATTTGTGTCTGTAGGCCAGATTAACCACTTTTCCCAATCAGGATGTGTTCTGTTGAAATGTAAAATGTGTGACACGTCTAACTCATTATCTGCAGTTGTATTCTCAGCTATTGGCTTTGGTATAGACGGTGTTTTCATTTCTTTGTTCTTAGCTAGGCCAAGACAAGATGTTTGGTGTACAGTGTCATTTAGAAATAACATTTGTTCTGGTATCATGCAGGTTCTAAAAAGTGCTTCAATGCCTTGCACCTGCCACTCTCTTGTACCCCAAATTGTTTTTGTTTCAATATTATTTTTCCAATAATCAAAACCGAATGTCATCATTTTGTCATAAAATGCTTCTGAATATATCAATTTAGAATTTGTCAGCATTGTTTTCATTCCTGTTTTATCTAACAGTTTATAATAAAACGTTTCTGCATCACTGGTGTTAAACCCTGAAAAATATTTGAATTTCTCAAAAAATGCTTTAGAACTGCTTTTAGGTGGTGTAGAACAATGTTCCCATTGATTATACATAAAAACATTTCTAGGCTGTGCAGATTTATGCAAGTAATGATCCCCATAGTGGGTGTAACAGAATAACTGCTCATAACTAGATGAACCTTGTAAATAATCATGATCTGTGAATCTAGCTGACATTACTAAATCAGACATCATGTCATTAATACTGTTAAAGTCCCAATCATCAGAGAATGTACTTGGTGTCACAAAGTCACATAGGGAAACCTTTAGTTGATGAGGATACTTCAGGATTTCGACCGGACCATAGATCTCATAGTCTGTTTTCTCCCATACTACCCCACCAGGTATTGGAATTGCTGTGACATTTACTGTTGACAGTTCTCTTTTCTTCACGTGGGATGATCTGTGTGGTTTCAGGACTAGGTTGATGTTCTGACTTGCTGTGTCCATTGTAATATATTTTCCTTCAATGAATTTTCCCAAACACAGTATCATGATGAGCCAAAGCAGGAGGAAAAATACACCTAGACCGAACCAGAACTCTAACCAAGGGGAAATAAGGTAGATTTCCTTCAGTTGATGAAAGAGTTCCGTTGCTTTTTCTTTAAAAGACTTTTTTGTTTCTGGCATCACTTCGGGGTCGTTAAAATCTTCAGAGAAGTTGTCGAAGTTGATGAAATAACCAGAGGCAGTTCTGTCAATTGATGGGATTGTTCTTTCAATCTGTCTCTCGGTAGCACTTTCTGATGCCACATCATTGTAGACTGGTGTTGTTTCTTGACGAACTGTTTCAATCTGTGTTTCAAGAGGCACGAGTTCCATGGCTGTATTGCATAGTCCTTCATTGTGCACTGCAGGCTGATCGAATGTGATTAGTCTTTCAGTTTGAACCTCTTGGATTGTTGCAAGTTTGGGTATTCTGTTGTTTCTTGGGAGTCCACTGGGCCTACTGTTAATTATAGGCCACATGCTTGTGGTTTTACCAGATCGATAGACACGACTCTGTTCTCCTTTTTACCAGCAAGGGGCGGTAGCACAACTGATCTTGTTCCGGTGACTGCTAAGACAGGTACTGCTTTTCTGTAAGAAGGCCCAAATTCCTTCTTAACCGCGATCTTTTCTCTGACTAGATCCCCAATCTTTGGAATCCAGACAGGCCTTGCTGGGGCTGTTGCGGGTGGTGCCTCGTCAGTGGTATTTGGCTGTTGCTTTAACTTTATGTTGCTTAATGATTTTCTTGTTTCATTCAGTTCCTGTAAAACAGCCAAACGGTCTTTTACTTCAAACTGCTTTGTTTCTTCTTGTACCACTGACATCTGACTATCGAGGTCCTGAACGCGCATTCTTATTCCGAACAATAGTTCGTATGGGCTGAAACCTTTTAGAGAATTTCTTGGCATGTTGTTAAGACTAGTCTGGACACTTATTAAATGTTTGACCCACCCAGCGCCTGAACCTAATACCTTCGCTGTTATAGATTGCTTTATGTCACGGTTTTTTCTTTCTACCACACTATTCCCTTCGGGATGCGACGGACAAGAATACCGCAACCCAATTCCCATGCTGGCCATGGCCTCCCTATAAGCTCGAGAGCTGAAAGCAGGACCCTGGTCAGAATGGAACGTGGTAATTGCGTATGTGCCGATAAAGACTCGCAAATCTTTTATAACCGTTCTAGCGTCAGCCGAGCGCTGGGGCCACATCCATATGAACCTCGTACAGGAATCCACTGCTACCATGATATATCTATAGTTACCGTCCCTTTGTAGGGGACCACAGTGGTCCAGGTAAACGCATGCAAATGGTTTATCCGAGATGAGAAGGGGTGTCTGCGCTGGTCGTTTCACTGTTGAAACTTTTATCCTTTGGCATATGTCGCATTCCAATACATACTTTTTAGTTTGTATTCTCAAGCGAGGCCACCAATATCTCTGTTTTAATAGTGATACTGTTGTGGAAATGCCAGTGTGTGCAGAAGCAAGCCCTTCGTGTGCCGCTTTTATTAGTCCTAGTCTGTGTTCCTTGTTTGGAATTACTCTATCCCCCACTCCAGGGATTCGAGCAAAAGGAACATTATTTGTATCCGTTAAGTACAAGTACTTTTCAGGAAAGCCTTTTGGGAGTGTTTTCTTATCATTTTTTACTGACGCACTGACAGCTTGTAGAACATCGCTGTCTATTTTTGTTTGTGACCGAGTTATCGCGGCTACGGAAGCCGTTTGCACAGCTGCCTTCGCGGCTTCATCAGCCAATGAATTCCCTGCAACGTGAACGCCATCACGTTGATGACTCAGTGTATGTATCACGTGAGTCTTTTGTAGTTCTTTTTGTAAAAGAACTACCTGTTCCCAAAGCATTTTATGCTTTATTGTGCCACCTTTTGCATCTTTGAAACCATTTTCCACCCAATTCTGCAAGTATTCATTATAAGATTGTACGCAATAAAAAGAATCGCACACTATTAGTGTGGGGAATTCGCGATCAGTATTTTCTAGCGCCATCTTAAATGCTACTAATTCAGCTCGTTGAGCCGAGCAATCTCCTAGAGATTGTGTTTTAGTGACCAATGGTCTAAATTTTCCTTTGTGCCAGCGACCTTTAACAATCGCGCACGCAGCACTGTAAGCTTGCTTACCCCCAACTGCGGGTTGTGCTGATCCGTCAGTATATATAATACTTCCGTATTCTTCGAGAGGCAGGATCTCAATTGGCAGAGGACATTCATATTCATATTGTAAAAATTCCTGTGTTTTTAAGTTAGGATCAAATTCGTAAACTACGTCTGTTGCAGCAAGAGAATTAACCCACTGAATCCATCTCGGATGCAAAGCTTTAGCATTAGGAATGCTTGCTTTAGTTACCGCTTCTAAAGCCGGTATAGGAGTTACGATTATTATTCGTTTACCTTGTGCTAGGGACCTTTCTTTTGCTACAGCAGTCTGAACCGCAGTTAGAATTTTCTCCGTTGAACTGAATTTTATTTCAGCCCTTGTGTACAAATGTGATTTGTAAGCTATTGGTACCTTTTCTCCCTCATTAGAGGTTAGGTATGTAAATCCGCATCTTCCTGGGATGACTCGGATTACAAGATCACGTGTGTTGTCACGTGTATCTAATTTTGTTTTTGCTAACATGTCTGTTTGCAGTGATCTCAAAATTTCTGTGTGTTTTTGAGTCCAATTGATTTGTTTTAAATCAGGTTTTATTAGTTCGTAGAGAGGTTTAACCCTCTCTGCGTAATTTAGAATATAAGTTCTTCCGAAATTCAGAAAACCTAGTATTGATTGTAAATTCTTCAGCGTTTTTGGAGCTTGGAGTACAGCGCACTTCTCTAAGAAGTTGTCCGCTAGGCTTTTCCCTTCACTTGATAATTCGTACCCTAAAAACAGTACTGTCAGATGGGCAATTCGGGACTTTTTAAAGTTGAATTTGTAACCCTCTGCTGCGAACCCAAGTATAATGGTGTTCACTCTTTTCAAGTGAGTATCCAAGTCGTCGTCTGTGAGATAAATATCATCTACGTAAGATAATGCTTCATCATCATAGATTTGTAGTAACTCTGTTACCCTAGCTGAGAATAGTCCTGGGCTGTTCTTGAACCCCTGTGGGAGACGACAGAATTTTTTCTGCGACCCAAATGCGGAGAAAGCGGTCAAGTACCTGCTTTCCGGTGCAATGTTTTGACAAAAGAAACCATTAGAAATGTCTAATGTCGTTTTGTATTTTTTCCTAACTATGTTATTCATTAGGGCTGCACTATGCGAGTTTTGTACTGCAAAAGTTTTGCAACACGTATTAAGATGTCTGTAGTCCAAAACTAGACGATATGAATTGTCTGGCTTGGAGACAGGAAACAAAGGATTGTTCATTTGAGAGGTGCATGTTTCAATCACCCCCTGGTACTCAAGTTGATCTAAGATCTCCCTGACCTGTTTTTTAGCTTCTTGCTTTATGGGATACTGCCGTTGGGCAGTTGGTTCACTTTTTAGTTGGATTTTGTGAGGCGTTGAATCCTCATCCCATCCTACATGATTTTTATACAATGCAGGTGCCTGGGCTACTGCCCATTTCCTTGCATATGTATATTTTTTGTGAATCGGTATGTGATTCGAGAAGGCAGGCATAATCACTTCTTCGCCACGAGGGCACTCCCTGACAAACTCCGGGGGCCAATCTTTTTCAGCTAACAGAATATCATAGCCTTTTGAGAGCTTATCCCAAAATAGACCCTTAATTTTCCTAGTCTTATCACCCTCTATACGCAATGTTATTTCGTATATTTTATGGGGCTCGCTAAGCCTGGCATCGGCAGTTTCAACCTGAATGTATTCATTCGTGTCCACTGTCTCCAGATGACTCATCAAGTTCTTGCGCGCTATACTGATTTCTGCTGCACTGTCCAACATTGTCAATGCCCACTCCCCGTTTTTCAACTGTGTCCTCAGTATTCTCGGCATGGTTGATTACTCTAATACTGGCTACCTTCTTTTTCTGAAATTGAGATTTCTTATTTTGAGCAGGTTCCTTGTCTTTGGACTTGGTGTGCTCTCCTGGGTCTGACCGTCCTCTTCTTTCCGAATTCTGTGGAAAAGATCGAGAGGGACGTGTATCAATACTTTGATATCTATCAGGTTTTTTTATATTATCCCTATTTCTAAGGTTATATCTTTTCTCAGAGGGCTCCCGTTGGGGAGACTGGCGTTCTCGAGTCGGAGTTCTTTCCCTCCGTCGAGGAGACCTTCCTCTGGACTGGAAAACTTTTTCCTTGGGAGTGGATTGTTTATTTCCATCCCAGCTCTTTTTAGGAGTGTTTAAATTATTTTTAATAAATAATTTTTCAGGATTTTCGAGCAGTTGGGGCTTTACCGGTTTCCCACCCAAGCTGTCTCTACCTAATTCCTCATAGCATTTTTCTATGATTTTTGCAAGCTCAACAGGATCTTTTATATCTGTTTCCCTCAACTTCTGGCGAATCGCCACAGATGCTGCTTCTCCCTTTACATTGGCTAATAATATAGCCGTGACCTGCTTGAAATCTTTCAGTAATTTCATACCTAGATTTAAAGCTGGTTCTGGACCGAATTCATTTTGAATTTGTTTTAGCACGTCTGGTATTACCGCCATAGACGGAACACCGTGTGTTTTTGTGTAAATGGAAGCAAAGACTGTACCCCAAGTGTCACAGTCCTCCACGTGTGGTGCGATTCCCATAGGAAGGCAGATGGTCAAGATTCTGTGTTTCTCAATAGGGGTAGTATCAGGAAATACTGCCTCTATTTGAGTGATTTTCTGGGCTAACCAGAAAGGAATTTGTTCCCGTTTTACGGGTGTTTTACCAAGACATGACTGTATGTTCTGTGGTGTAATTTTATTTGTGTTCCCCTGATGAGGGGTCAGCTGGTGTGAATTAACAGCTGGCTGGACTGTTGCAGTCCGTATTACATATTGGACTAATTGCCTATGTATTTTTATTAATGTGTTTAGCTGTGCTAACAGCTCTTCTCTAGACATTTTTATAATGTCAGGATGTGGTGTGTAGCTGGCTAGAACCGGCCACGTGGCTCCTGGTCTACCTAGTGGACCGAGCCTAGTTATGTGATCATTGTGTTTTAGGGCGCCATTAAACCAGAGCAGGTGCTCTTGAAATTTAAGTGGAATTTCAACCTCCTCGAAAGGGGCGTACTCATCCGGAGGTTCCTCTATTTTGTAATAGTGAAACTCTTGTGTTATAGCGTTTACCGCTGGAAAGTTTATCCATGAATAGAATACCTCTGTCTGCCGATACTCGTGAGCCTCTATCACGAAAATTACTGTACCACCTTGAGGTGGCAGTCCGTTTTCTATAAGTTTTAAAGTTATAGATCTTCTTAACTGGACCGGGATGATAATAGCCTCCGGGTCTGTTTGTAGGAGACTCGAGTCCTCCTCTATTAGCATGGAAGCCAGCCTAGCTGTTTCCCTTTCTTCTTCACTGTCTGTCATTTTAAAAATGCAGGTTTTGCAGAGTAGGTCTCCAAGGAGACAAAGATTAGATGCACAATATTTTGGAACACTGTATCCTTCAACGTTGAATAAACCAGAGCTTTACATAGGAATCTCTTCCTACTAAGGTCGGGCGGATTTTAACCTTTCACCCACTCCAGACGTCTATTGGAGTATTTACGGGAGAAAGGGGTGTGAAATATGCACGACTGAGTTACTCTATAAGTCTTACGTTAGTTTATCGCCTTACCAAACGTTGGGCGCCATGTAGTGTAGTTCCTAGTTTCCCACTAGGCCCTGCGCATTGGAATAACATAAACAGTAGTATCGACGTGGAACTGGCTATATTCCAGGCCTCCACTGACTATGCTAAACTTAATTGGGTTGTGTTACCAACTAGCTCAGAGGTCACTGGAAACTTTCTTCTCTGCATAGGAAGTGATCAGCTTCCTTGGCACAGACAAGAAGGGATTCAGCTTTCCAACAACCGTGCAACATGACAACTTTGCTCCTCAGATCAAGAGTCGATCTCTAGGGTCGTGTGAAACAATAGACATAGATTTCACTCAGTCAGTCTAGTGCAGTTTACTTTCACAGTATGTAGAGAATAGAGAGACGGGCGTGTATCAATAAAGGGTTAACATTTATTGAACAGTCTTTCTTTTCATACAAGAGAGATGTATTGCCACAATTGCAATAACTGTTATTATAAAAAGTACGTACAGTAAGATAAGAATAGCGAAATAGAACTGTAAAAGCATTGATATGGTTTCTTAGCCATACAATGGTTTAAAAGTAATAAAACATATATACAGTCATATATACATTAGGCTAACATACTCAACTGGTGCTTCTAACTAAGCCTACCCCAGTGTGCCTGACCTAGGCCTAACACGTGAGAAGGGGGAGTAAGTAAGTAGCTTAAAGTTAAGTTGGTTTTGCCAAGGTTTGTTTCAAGAATTCTCGTCTAAGGGTTTAGTCAACACCATACCTCTGAATAGAATGATGGAGGATTGGTATCTCCTTCAGGGGTCTCTCTCGATATCCCAGTCACCCGCGAGGGTAAACCGGAAGCGCCGGGACTGGATTTCTCTGCACGAGAAAGGCAGCGGCTTCTCTCAGCGCGTCTGGAGGAAGGAGGGGTGACAGCGTCCGCGGGCAGCTGGGCTGGATGTCTTCGCAGAGGACGGCTGCACGGCTCCTCAAGCGTACTGCACCATAGGTCGCGCTGTAGCGGCGATAATGGTAATCAGTAGCTTCACCACCACAGGATAGCAGGCTGCAGCGACAGAGTGCTAGTTTTTACCAACACGGGGTCATGCAGGCAGCTGGCATCAGCAACATGTTTGCTCATTGCTTAAGGCAACGTTGGTAATATTTATACCTGACAGGTGCCGGGTTTGACGCAAGTTTGCTGGACATAAGACGTCAATTAAAGATGTCACTAGGAAGTGGCAGCTATCAGTTGCTCATTAGAGTTCTATTACTAATCAAAACATAGCAAGCGGGGATTTCCAGGTTTGCTAAGTTTTTATCTTGTTGAAGAACTCGGAGTGTTATCTAGGAATATCAGATAGTGACTGCTGCTCTGTCATTGCACTAATTGGTCGCAAAGGAAGTAGCAGAGAGTCATGCTGGAATGTGGCTCTGTGGCTCTGCTCGTGTGAGGCCAGAGATGACTTTACAGAAAATCGCACTTGAACGGTTATGCCAATATAGGGAATAAATGGATTTATAGCCGAATAGGGGCATAAGGTCACAGTATCGATCAGGAACCTAGATAAGCACATGACAAATTGAAGCTCTTGAGTAAGCAAAACTCTGTAAAAATGGCAATGTTGGTCACTCTGAGGGGTTAAAAAGTGGTTATTCAACATGAGGCACGATCCATTTGACATTTTGAATCATTTTTGGTACAGTCCCAAAAATCAATTTTCTGATGAAAAACGATGACTCCGGACCTGTCGAACGTTTCCAAAATGGTCAATATGGATGAAATTTTAACATTTAATCTTTTGACTCTAAATGACTGTTGGATGTGAATTATGACTTTTTCAACTAAAATAAGTGTGTTTAAAGTCATTTATGTGCCTGAAATTGGTCAAAATTGAAGCTTTTGAGTAAGCAAAACTCTGTAAAAATGGCCATTTTGGTCACTCTGAGGGGTTAAAAAGTGGTTATTCAACATGAGGCACGATCCAATTGACATTTTGAATCATTTTTGGTACAGTCCCAAAAATCCATTTTCTGATGAAAAACGATGACTCCGGACCTGTCGAACATTCCCAAAATGGTCAATATGGATGAAATTTTAACAGTTAATCTTTTGACTCTAAATGACTGTTGGATGTGAATTATGAGTTTTTCAACTAAATCAAGTGTGTTTAAAATCATTTATGCGCCTGAAATTGGTCAAAATTAAAGCTTTTGAGTAAGCAAAACTCTGTAAAAATGGCCATTTTGGTCACTCTGAGGGGTTAAAAAGTGGTTATTCAACATGAGGCACGATCCAATTGACATTTTGAATCATTTTTGGTACAGTCCCAAAAATCCATTTTCTGGTGAAAAACGATGACTCCGGACCTGTCGAACGTTCCGAAAATGGTCAATATGGATGAAATTTTAACATTTAATCTTTTGACTTCAAATGACTGTTGGATGTGAATTATGACCTTTTCAACAAAAATAAGTGTGTTTAAAGTCATTTCTGTGCCTGAAATTGGTCAAAATTAAAGCTTTTGAATAAGCAAAAACTCTGTAAAAATGGCAATTTTGGTCACTCTGAGGGGTTAAAAAGTGGTTATTCAACATGAGGCACGATCCATTTGACATTTTGAATCATTTTTGGTACAGTCCCAAAAATCCATTTTCTGGTGAAAAACGATGACTCCGGACCTGTCGAACGTTCCCAAAATGGTCAATATGGATGAAATTTTAACATTTAATCTTTTGACTTCAAATGACTGTTGGATGTGAATTATGACCTTTTCAACTAAAATAAGTGTGTTTAAAGTCATTTCTGTGCCTGAAATTGGTCAAAATTGAAGCTTTTGAGTAAGCAAAACTCTGTAAAAATGGCAATGTTGGTCACTCTGAGGGGTTAAAAAGTGGTTATTCAACATGAGGCACGATCCATTTGACATTTTGAATCATTTTTGGTACTGTCCCAAAAATCCATTTCCTGATGAAAAACGATGACTCCGGACCTGTCGAACGTTCCCAAAATGGTCAATATGGATGAAATTTTAACATTTAATCTTTTGACTCTAAATGACTGTTGGATGGGAATTATGACTTTTTCAACTAAAATAAGTGTGTTTAAAGTCATTTATGTGCCTGAAATTGGTCAAAATTGAAGCTCTTGAGTAAACAAAACTCTGTAAAAATGGCAATTTTGGTCACTCTGAGGGGTTAAAAAGTGGGTATTCAACATGAGGCACGATCCATTTGACATTTTGAATCATTTTTGGTACAGTCCCAAAAATCCATTTTCTGATGAAAAACGATGACTCCGGACCTGTCGAACGTTTCCAAAATGGTCAATATGGATGAAATTTTAACATTTAATCTTTTGACTCTAAATGACTGTTGGATGGGAATTATGACTTTTTCAACTAAAATAAGTGTGTTTAAAGTCATTTATGTGCCTGAAATTGTTCAAAATTGAAGCTTTTGAGTAAGCAAAACTCTGTAAAAATGGCAATGTTGGTCACTCTGAGGGGTTAAAAAGTGGTTATTCAACATGAGGCACGATCCATTTGACATTTTGAATCATTTTTGGTACAGTCCCAAAAATCAATTTTCTGATGAAAAATGACTCCGGACCTGTCGAACGTTTCCAAAATGGTCAATATGGATGAAATTTTAACATTTAATCTTTTGGCTCTAAATGACTGTTGGATGTGAATTATGACTTTTTCAACTAAAATAAGTGTGTTTAAAGTCATTTATGTGCCTGAAATTGGTCAAAATTGAAGCTTTTGAGTAAGCAAAACTCTGTAAAAATGGCCATTTTGGTCACTCTGAGGGGTTAAAAAGTGGTTATTCAACATGAGGCACGATCCAATTGACATTTTGAATCATTTTTGGTACAGTCCCAAAAATCCATTTTCTGATGAAAAACGATGACTCCGGACCTGTCGAACGTTCCCAAAATGGTCAATATGGATGAAATTTTAACATTTAATCTTTTGACTCCAAATGACTGTTGGATGGGAATTATGACTTTTTCAACTAAAATAAGTGTGTTTAAAGTCATTTATGTGCCTGAAATTGGTCAAAATTGAAGCTTTTGAGTAAGCAAAACTCTGTAAAAATGGCAATGTTGGTCACTCTGAGGGGTTAAAAAGTGGTTATTCAACATGAGGCACGATCCATTTGACATTTTGAATCATTTTTGGTACAGTCCCAAAAATCAATTTTCTGATGAAAAATGACTCCGGACCTGTCGAACGTTTCCAAAATGGTCAATATGGATGAAATTTTAACATTTAATCTTTTGGCTCTAAATGACTGTTGGATGTGAATTATGACTTTTTCAACTAAAATAAGTGTGTTTAAAGTCATTTATGTGCCTGAAATTGGTCAAAATTGAAGCTTTTGAGTAAGCAAAACTCTGTAAAAATGGCCATTTTGGTCACTCTGAGGGGTTAAAAAGTGGTTATTCAACATGAGGCACGATCCAATTGACATTTAGAATCATTTTTGGTACAGTCCCAAAAATCCATTTCTGATGAAAAACGATGATTCCGGACCTGTCGAACATTCCCAAAATGGTCAATATGGATGAAATTTTAACAGTTAATCTTTTGACTCTAAATGACTGTTGGATGTGAATTATGAGTTGTTCAACTAAATCAAGTGTGTTTAAAATCATTTATGCGCCTGAAATTGGTCAAAATTAAAGCTTTTGAGTAAGCAAAACTCTGTAAAAATGGCCATTTTGGTCACTCTGAGGGGTTAAAAAGTGGTTATTCAACATGAGGCACGATCCAATTGACATTTTGAATCATTTTTGGTACAGTCCCAAAAATCCATTTTCTGATGAAAAACGATGACTCCGGACCTGTCGAACGATTCCAAAATGGTCAATATGGATGAAATTTTAACATTTAATCTTTTGACTCTAAATGACTGTTGGATGTGAATTATGACTTTTTCAACTAAAATAAGTGTGTTTAAAGTCATTTATGTGCCTGAAATTGGTCAAAATTAAAGCTTTTGAATAAGCAAAAACTCTGTAAAAATGGCAATTTTGGTCACTCTGAGGGGTTAAAAAGTGGTTATTCAACATGAGGCACGATCCATTTGACATTTTGAATCATTTTTGGTACAGTCCCAAAAATCAATTTTCTGGTGAAAAACGATGACTCCGGACCTGTCGAACGTTCCCAAAATGGTCAATATGGATGAAATTTTAACATTTAATCTTTTGACTCTAAATGACTGTTGGATGTGAATTATGACTTTTTCAACTAAAATAAGTGTGTTTAAAGTCATTTATGTGCCTGAAATTGGTCAAAATTAAAGCTTTTGAATAAGCAAAAACTCTGTAAAAATGGCAATTTTGGTCACTCTGAGGGGTTAAAAAGTGGTTATTCAACATGAGGCACGATCCATTTGACATTTTGAATCATTTTTGGTACAGTCCCAAAAATCAATTTTCTGGTGAAAAACGATGACTCCGGACCTGTCGAACGTTCCCAAAATGGTCAATATGGATGAAATTTTAACATTTAATCTTTTGACTTCAAATGACTGTTGGATGTGAATTATGACCTTTTCAACAAAAATAAGTGTGTTTAAAGTCATTTCTGTGCCTGAAATTGGTCAAAATTGAAGATTTTGAGTAAGCAAAACTCTGTAAAAATGGCCATTTTGGTCACTGTGAGGGGTTAAAAAGTGGTTATTCAACATGAGGCACGATCCAATTGACATTTTGAATCATTTTTGGTACAGTCCCAAAAATCCATTTTCTGATGAAAAACGATGACTCCGGACCTGTCGAACGATTAAAAAATGGTCAATATGGATGAAATTTTAACATTTAATCTTTTGACTCTAAATGACTGTTGGATGTGAATTGTGACTTTTTCAACTAAAATAAGTGTGTTTAAAGTCATTTATGTGCCTGAAATTGGTCAAAATTAAAGCTTTTGAATAAGCAAAACTCTGTAAAAATGGCCATTTTGGTCACTCTGAGGGGTTAAAAAGTGGTTATTCAACATTAGGCACGATCCATTTGACATTTTGAATCATTTTTGGTACAGTCCCAAAAATCCATTTTCTGATGAAAAACGATGACTCCGGACCTGTCGAACGTTTCCAAAATGGTTAATATGGATGAAATTTTAACATTTAATCTTTTCACTCCAAATGACTGTTGGATGGGAATTATGACTTTTTCAACTAAAACAAGTGTGTTTAAAGTCATTTATGTGCCTGAAATTGGTCAAAATTGAAGCTCTTGAGTAAGCAAAACTCTGTAAAAATGGCAATGTTGGTCACTCTGAGGGGTTAAAAAGTGGTTATTCAACATGAGGCACGATCCATTTGACATTTTGAATCATTTTTGGTACAGTCCCAAAAATCAATTTTCTGATGAAAAACGATGACTCCGGACCTGTCGAACGTTTCCAAAATGGTCAATATGGATGAAATTTTAACATTTAATCTTTTGACTCCAAATGACTGTTGGATGGGAATTATGACTTTTTCAACTAAAATACGTGTGTTTAAAGTCATTTATGTGCCTGAAATTAGTCAAAATTGAAGCTCTTGAGTAAGCAAAACTCTGTAAAAATGGCAATGTTGGTCACTCTGAGGGGTTAAAAAGTGGTTATTCAACATGAGGCACGATCCATTTGACATTTTGAATCATTTTTGGTACAGTCCCAAAAATCAATTTTCTGATGAAAAACGATGACTCCGGACCTGTCGAACGTTTCCAAAATGGTCAATAGGGATGAAATTTTAACATTTAATCTTTTGACTCTAAATGACTGTTGGATGTGAATTATGAATTTTTCAACTAAAATAAGTGTGTTTAAAGTCATTTATGTGCCTGAAATTGGTCAAAATTGAAGCTTTTGAGTAAGCAAAACTCTGTAAAAATGGCCATTTTGGTCACTCTGAGGGGTTAAAAAGTGGTTATTCAACATGAGGCACGATCCAATTGACATTTTGAATCATTTTTGGTACAGTCCCAAAAATCCATTTTCTGATGAAAAACGATGACTCCGGACCTGTCGAACATTCCCAAAATGGTCAATATGGATGAAATTTTAACAGTTAATCTTTTGACTCTAAATGACTGTTGGATGTGAATTATGAGTTTTTCAACTAAATCAAGTGTGTTTAAAATCATTTATGCGCCTGAAATTGGTCAAAATTAAAGCTTTTGAGTAAGCAAAACTCTGTAAAAATGGCCATTTTGGTCACTCTGAGGGGTTAAAAAGTGGTTATTCAACATGAGGCACGATCCAATTGACATTTTGAATCATTTTTGGTACAGTCCCAAAAATCCATTTTCTGGTGAAAAACGATGACTCCGGACCTGTCGAACGTTCCCAAAATGGTCAATATGGATGAAATTTTAACATTTAATCTTTTGACTTCAAATGACTGTTGGATGTGAATTATGACCTTTTCAACAAAAATAAGTGTGTTTAAAGTCATTTCTGTGCCTGAAATTGGTCAAAATTAAAGCTTTTGAATAAGCAAAAACTCTGTAAAAATGGCAATTTTGGTCACTCTGAGGGGTTAAAAAGTGGTTATTCAACATGAGGCACGATCCATTTGACATTTTGAATCATTTTTGGTACAGTCCCAAAAATCCATTTTCTGGTGAAAAACGATGACTCCGGACCTGTCGAACGTTCCCAAAATGGTCAATATGGATGAAATTTTAACATTTAATCTTTTGACTTCAAATGACTGTTGGATGTGAATTATGACCTTTTCAACAAAAATAAGTGTGTTTAAAGTCATTTCTGTGCCTGAAATTGGTCAAAATTGAAGCTTTTGAGTAAGCAAAACTCTGTAAAAATGGCAATGTTGGTCACTCTGAGGGGTTAAAAAGTGGTTATTCAACATGAGGCACGATCCATTTGACATTTTGAATCATTTTTGGTACTGTCCCAAAAATCCATTTTCTGATGAAAAACGATGACTCCGGACCTGTCGAACGTTTCCAAAATGGTCAATATGGATGAAATTTTAACATTTAATCTTTTCACTCCAAATGACTGTTGGATGGGAATTATGACTTTTTCAACTAAAATAAGTGTGTTTAAAGTCATTTATGTGCCTGAAATTGGTCAAAATTGAAGCTCTTGAGTAAACAAAACTCTGTAAAAATGGCAATGTTGGTCACTCTGAGGGGTTAAAAAGTGGTTATTCAACATGAGGCACGATCCATTTGACATTTTGAATCATTTTTGGTACAGTCCCAAAAATCAATTTTCTGATGAAAAACGATGACTCCGGACCTGTCGAACGTTTCCAAAATGGTCAATATGGATGAAATTTTAACATTTAATCTTTTGACTCTAAATGACTGTTGGATGTGAATTATGACTTTTTCAACTAAAATAAGTGTGTTTAAAGTCATTTATGTGCCTGAAATTGGTCAAAATTGAAGCTTTTGAGTAAGCAAAACTCTGTAAAAATGGCCATTTTGGTCACTGTGAGGGGTTAAAAAGTGGTTATTCAACATGAGGCACGATCCAATTGACATTTTGAATCATTTTTGGTACAGTCCCAATAATCCATTTTCTGATGAAAAACGATGACTCTGGACCTGTCGAACGATTCCAAAATGGTCAATATGGATGAAATTTTAACATTTAATCTTTTGACTCTAAATGACTGTTGGATGTGAATTGTGACTTTTTCAACTAAAATAAGTGTGTTTAAAGTCATTTATGTGCCTGAAATTGGTCAAAATTAAAGCTTTTGAATAAGCAAAACTCTGTAAAAATGGCCATTTTGGTCACTCTGAGGGGTTAAAAAGTGGTTATTCAACATGAGGCACGATCCATTTGACATTTTGAATCATTTTTGGTACAGTCCCAAAAATCCATTTTCTGATGAAAAACGATGACTCCGGACCTGTCGAACGTTTCCAAAATGGTCAATATGGATGAAATTTTAACATTTAATCTTTTCACTCCAAATGACTGTTGGATGGGAATTATGACTTTTTCAACTAAAATAAGTGTGTTTAAAGTCATTTATGTGCCTGAAATTGGTCAAAATTGAAGCTCTTGAGTAAACAAAACTCTGTAAAAATGGCAATGTTGGTCACTCTGAGGGGTTAAAAAGTGGTTATTCAACATGAGGCACGATCCATTTGACATTTTGAATCATTTTTGGTACAGTCCCAAAAATCAATTTTCTGATGAAAAACGATGACTCCGGACCTGTCGAACGTTTCCAAAATGGTCAATATGGATGAAATTTTAACATTTAATCTTTTGACTCTAAATGACTGTTGGATGTGAATTATGACTTTTTCAACTAAAATAAGTGTGTTTAAAGTCATTTATGTGCCTGAAATTGGTCAAAATTGAAGCTTTTGAGTAAGCAAAACTCTGTAAAAATGGCCATTTTGGTCACTCTGAGGGGTTAAAAAGTGGTTATTCAACATGAGGCACGATCCAATTGACATTTTGAATCATTTTTGGTACAGTCCCAAAAATCCATTTTCTGATGAAAAACGATGACTCCGGACCTGTCGAACGTTCCCAAAATGGTCAATATGGATGAAATTTTAACATTTAATCTTTTGACTTTAAATGACTGTTGGATGTGAATTATGACTTTTTCAACTAAAATAAGTGTGTTTAAAGTCATTTATGTGCCTGAAATTGGTCAAAATTGAAGCTCTTGAGTAAACAAAACTCTGTAAAAATGGCAATGTTGGTCACTCTGAGGGGTTAAAAAGTGGTTATTCAACATGAGGCACGATCCATTTGACATTTTGAATCATTTTTGGTACAGTCCCAAAAATCAATTTTCTGATGAAAAACGATGACTCCGGACCTGTCGAACGTTTCCAAAATGGTCAATATGGATGAAATTTTAACATTTAATCTTTTGACTCTAAATGACTGTTGGATGTGAATTATGACTTTTTCAACTAAAATAAGTGTGTTTAAAGTCATTTATGTGCCTGAAATTGGTCAAAATTGAAGCTTTTGAGTAAGCAAAACTCTGTAAAAATGGCCATTTTGGTCACTCTGAGGGGTTAAAAAGTGGTTATTCAACATGAGGCACGATCCAATTGACATTTTGAATCATTTTTGGTACAGTCCCAAAAATCCATTTTCTGATGAAAAACGATGACTCCGGACCTGTCGAACGTTCCCAAAATGGTCAATATGGATGAAATTTTAACATTTAATCTTTTGACTCTAAATGACTGTTGGATGTGAATTATGACTTTTTCAACTAAAATAAGTGTGTTTAAAGTCATTTATGTGCCTGAAATTGGTCAAAATTAAAGCTTTTGAATAAGCAAAAACTCTGTAAAAATGGCAATTTTGGTCACTCTGAGGGGTTAAAAAGTGGTTATTCAACATGAGGCACGATCCATTTGACATTTTGAATCATTTTTGGTACAGTCCCAAAAATCCATTTTCTGATGAAAAACGATGACTCCGGACCTGTCGAACGTTCCCAAAATGGTCAATATGGATGAAATTTTAACATTTAATCTTTTGACTCCAAATGACTGTTGGATGGGAATTATGACTTTTTCAACTAAAATAAGTGTGTTTAAAGTCATTTATGTGCCTGAAATTGGTCAAAATTGAAGCTTTTGAGTAAGCAAAACTCTGTAAAAATGGCAATGTTGGTCACTCTGAGGGGTTAAAAAGTGGTTATTCAACATGAGGCACGATCCATTTGACATTTTGAATCATTTTTGGTACAGTCCCAAAAATCAATTTTCTGATGAAAAATGACTCCGGACCTGTCGAACGTTTCCAAAATGGTCAATATGGATGAAATTTTAACATTTAATCTTTTGGCTCTAAATGACTGTTGGATGTGAATTATGACTTTTTCAACTAAAATAAGTGTGTTTAAAGTCATTTATGTGCCTGAAATTGGTCAAAATTGAAGCTTTTGAGTAAGCAAAACTCTGTAAAAATGGCCATTTTGGTCACTCTGAGGGGTTAAAAAGTGGTTATTCAACATGAGGCACGATCCAATTGACATTTTGAATCATTTTTGGTACAGTCCCAAAAATCCATTTTCTGATGAAAAACGATGACTCCGGACCTGTCGAACGTTCCCAAAATGGTCAATATGGATGAAATTTTAACATTTAATCTTTTGACTCCAAATGACTGTTGGATGGGAATTATGACTTTTTCAACTAAAATAAGTGTGTTTAAAGTCATTTATGTGCCTGAAATTGGTCAAAATTGAAGCTTTTGAGTAAGCAAAACTCTGTAAAAATGGCAATGTTGGTCACTCTGAGGGGTTAAAAAGTGGTTATTCAACATGAGGCACGATCCATTTGACATTTTGAATCATTTTTGGTACAGTCCCAAAAATCAATTTTCTGATGAAAAATGACTCCGGACCTGTCGAACGTTTCCAAAATGGTCAATATGGATGAAATTTTAACATTTAATCTTTTGGCTCTAAATGACTGTTGGATGTGAATTATGACTTTTTCAACTAAAATAAGTGTGTTTAAAGTCATTTATGTGCCTGAACTTGGTCAAAATTGAAGCTTTTGAGTAAGCAAAACTCTGTAAAAATGGCCATTTTGGTCACTCTGAGGGGTTAAAAAGTGGTTATTCAACATGAGGCACGATCCAATTGACATTTAGAATCATTTTTGGTACAGTCCCAAAAATCCATTTCTGATGAAAAACGATGATTCCGGACCTGTCGAACATTCCCAAAATGGTCAATATGGATGAAATTTTAACAGTTAATCTTTTGACTCTAAATGACTGTTGGATGTGAATTATGAGTTTTTCAACTAAATCAAGTGTGTTTAAAATCATTTATGCGCCTGAAATTGGTCAAAATTAAAGCTTTTGAGTAAGCAAAACTCTGTAAAAATGGCCATTTTGGTCACTCTGAGGGGTTAAAAAGTGGTTATTCAACATGAGGCACGATCCAATTGACATTTTGAATCATTTTTGGTACAGTCCCAAAAATCCATTTTCTGATGAAAAACGATGAGTCCGGACCTGTCGAACGATTCCAAAATGGTCAATATGGATGAAATTTTAACATTTAATCTTTTGACTCTAAATGACTGTTGGATGTGAATTATGACTTTTTCAACTAAAATAAGTGTGTTTAAAGTCATTTATGTGCCTGAAATTGGTCAAAATTAAAGCTTTTGAATAAGCAAAAACTCTGTAAAAATGGCAATTTTGGTCACTCTGAGGGGTTAAAAAGTGGTTATTCAACATGAGGCACGATCCATTTGACATTTTGAATCATTTTTGGTACATTCACAAAAATCAATTTTTTTGGTTAAAAATCGATGACTCCGGACCTGTCGAACGTTCCCAAAATGGTCAATATGGATGAAATTTTAACATTTAATCTTTTGACTTCAAATGACTGTTGGATGTGAATTATGACCTTTTCAACAAAAATAAGTGTGTTTAAAGTCATTTCTGTGCCTGAAATTGGTCAAAATTGAAGATTTTGAGTAAGCAAAACTCTGTAAAAATGGCCATTTTGGTCACTGTGAGGGGTTAAAAAGTAGTTATTCAACATGAGGCACGATCCAATTGACATTTTGAATCATTTTTGGTACAGTCCCAAAAATCCATTTTCTGATGAAAAACGATGACTCCGGACCTGTCGAACGATTCCAAAATGGTCAATATGGATGAAATTTTAACATTTAATCTTTTGACTCTAAATGACTGTTGGATGTGAATTGTGACTTTTTCAACTAAAATAAGTGTGTTTAAAGTCATTTATGTGCCTGAAATTGGTCAAAATTAAAGCTTTTGAATAAGCAAAACTCTGTAAAAATGGCCATTTTGGTCACTCTGAGGGGTTAAAAAGTGGTTATTCAACATGAGGCACGATCCATTTGACATTTTGAATCATTTTTGGTACAGTCCCAAAAATCAATTTTCTGATGAAAAACGATGACTCCGGACCTGTCGAACGTTTTCAAAATGGTCAATATGGATGAAATTTTAACATTTAATCTTTTGACTCCAAATGACTGTTGGATGGGAATTATGACTTTTTCAACTAAAATAAGTGTGTTTAAAGTCATTTATGTGCCTGAAATTAGTCAAAATTGAAGCTCTTGAGTAAGCAAAACTCTGTAAAAATGGCAATGTTGGTCACTCTGAGGGGTTAAAAAGTGGTTATTCAACATGAGGCACGATCCATTTGACATGTTGAATAACCACTTTTTAACCCCTCAGAGTGACCAAAATTGCCATTTTTACAGAGTTTTTGCTTATTCAAAAGCTTTAATTTTGACCAATTTCAGGCACAGAAATGACTTTAAACACACTTATTTTTGTTGAAAAGGTCATAATTCACATCCAACAGTCATTTGAAGTCAAAAGATTAAATGTTAAAATTTCATCCATATTGACCATTTTGGGAACGTTCGACAGGTCATAAATGATTTTAAACACACTTGATTTAGTTGAAAAACTCATAATTCACATCCAACAGTCATTTAGAGTCAAAAGATTAACTGTTAAAATTTCATCCATATTGACCATTTTGGGAATGTTCGACAGGTCCGGAGTCATCGTTTTTCATCAGAAAATGGATTTTTGGGACTGTACCAAAAATGATTCAAAATGTCAATTGGATCGTGTCTCATGTTGAATAACCACTTTTTAACCCCTCAGAGTGACCAAAATGGCCATTTTTACAGAGTTTTGCTTACTCAAAAGCTTCAATTTTGACCAATTTCAGGCACATAAAACACTTTAAACACACTTATTTTAGTTGAAAAAGTCATAATTCACATCCAACAGTCATTTAGAGTCAAAAGATTAAATGTTAAAATTTCATCCATATTGACCATTTTGGAAACGTTCGACAGGTCCGGAGTCATCGTTTTTCATCAGAAAATTGATTTTCTGATGAAAAACGATGACTCCGGACCTGTCGAACGTTTCCAAAATGGTCAATATGGATGAAATTTTAACATTTAATCTTTTGACTCTAAATGACTGTTGGATGTGAATTATGACTTTTTCAACTAAAATAAGTGTGTTTAAAGTCATTTATGTGCCTGAAATTGGTCAAAATTGAAGCTTTTGAGTAAGCAAAACTCTGTAAAAATGGCCATTTTGGTCACTCTGAGGGGTTAAAAAGTGGTTATTCAACATGAGGCACGATCCAATTGACATTTTGAATCATTTTTGGTACAGTCCCAAAAATCCATTTTCTGATGAAAAACGATGACTCCGGACCTGTCGAACATTCCCAAAATGGTCAATATGGATGAAATTTTAACAGTTAATCTTTTGACTCTAAATGACTGTTGGATGTGAATTATGAGTTTTTCAACTAAATCAAGTGTGTTTAAAATCATTTATGACCTGTCGAACGTTCCCAAAATGGTCAATATGGATGAAATTTTAACATTTAATCTTTTGACTTCAAATGACTGTTGGATGTGAATTATGACCTTTTCAACAAAAATAAGTGTGTTTAAAGTCATTTCTGTGCCTGAAATTGGTCAAAATTAAAGCTTTTGAATAAGCAAAAACTCTGTAAAAATGGCAATTTTGGTCACTCTGAGGGGTTAAAAAGTGGTTATTCAACATGAGGCACGATCCATTTGACATTTTGAATCATTTTTGGTACAGTCCCAAAAATCCATTTTCTGGTGAAAAACGATGACTCCGGACCTGTCGAACGTTCCCAAAATGGTCAATATGGATGAAATTTTAACATTTAATCTTTTGACTTCAAATGACTGTTGGATGTGAATTATGACCTTTTCAACAAAAATAAGTGTGTTTAAAGTCATTTCTGTGCCTGAAATTGGTCAAAATTGAAGCTTTTGAGTAAGCAAAACTCTGTAAAAATGGCAATGTTGGTCACTCTGAGGGGTTAAAAAGTGGTTATTCAACATGAGGCACGATCCATTTGACATTTTGAATCATTTTTGGTACTGTCCCAAAAATCCATTTTCTGATGAAAAACGATGACTCCGGACCTGTCGAACGTTTCCAAAATGGTCAATATGGATGAAATTTTAACATTTAATCTTTTCACTCCAAATGACTGTTGGATGGGAATTATGACTTTTTCAACTAAAATAAGTGTGTTTAAAGTCATTTATGTGCCTGAAATTGGTCAAAATTGAAGCTCTTGAGTAAACAAAACTCTGTAAAAATGGCAATGTTGGTCACTCTGAGGGGTTAAAAAGTGGTTATTCAACATGAGGCACGATCCATTTGACATTTTGAATCATTTTTGGTACAGTCCCAAAAATCAATTTTCTGATGAAAAACGATGACTCCGGACCTGTCGAACGTTTCCAAAATGGTCAATATGGATGAAATTTTAACATTTAATCTTTTGACTCTAAATGACTGTTGGATGTGAATTATGACTTTTTCAACTAAAATAAGTGTGTTTAAAGTCATTTATGTGCCTGAAATTGGTCAAAATTGAAGCTTTTGAGTAAGCAAAACTCTGAAAAAATGGCCATTTTGGTCACTGTGAGGGGTTAAAAAGTGGTTATTCAACATGAGGCACGATCCAATTGACATTTTGAATCATTTTTGGTACAGTCCCAAAAATCCATTTTCTGATGAAAAACGATGACTCCGGACCTGTCGAACGTTCCCAAAATGGTCAATATGGATGAAATTTTAACATTTAATCTTTTGACTCTAAATGACTGTTGGATGTGAATTATGACTTTTTCAACTAAAATAAGTGTGTTTAAAGTCATTTATGTGCCTGAAATTGGTCAAAATTAAAGCTTTTGAATAAGCAAAAACTCTTTAAAAATGGCAATTTTGGTCACTCTGAGGGGTTAAAAAGTGGTTATTCAACATGAGGCACGATCCATTTGATATTTTGAATCATTTTTGGTACAGTCCCAAAAATCCATTTTCTGATGAAAAACGATGACTCCGGACCTGTCGAACGTTCCCAAAATGGTCAATATGGATGAAATTTTAACATTTAATCTTTTGACTCCAAATGACTGTTGGATGGGAATTATGACTTTTTCAACTAAAATAAGTGTGTTTAAAGTCATTTATGTGCCTGAAATTGGTCAAAATTGAAGCTTTTGAGTAAGAAAAACTCTGTAAAAATGGCCATTTTGGTCACTCTGAGGGGTTAAAAAGTGGTTATTCAACATGAGGCACGATCCATTTGACATTTTGAATCATTTTTGGTACAGTCCCAAAAATCAATTTTCTGATGAAAAACGATGACTCCGGACCTGTCGAACGTTCCCAAAATGGTCAATATGGATGAAATTTTAACATTTAATCTTTTGACTCTAAATGACTGTTGGATGTGAATTATGACTTTTTCAACTAAATCAAGTGTGTTTAAAGTCATTTATGTGCCTGAAATTGGTCAAAATTGAAGCTTTTGAGTAAGCAAAACTCTGTAAAAATGGCCATTTTGGTCACTCTGAGGGGTTAAAAAGTGATTATTCAACATGAGGCACGATCCAATTGACATTTTGAATCATTTTTGGTACAGTCCCAAAAATCCATTTTCTGATGAAAAACGATGACTCCGGACCTGTCGAACGATTCCAAAATGGTCAATATGGATGAAATTTTAACATGTAATCTTTTGACTCTAAATGACTGTTGGATGTGAATTATGACTTTTTCAACTAAAATAAGTGTGTTTAAAATCATTTATGCGCCTGAAATTGGTCAAAATTAAAGCTTTTGAGTAAGCAAAACTCTGTAAAAATGGCCATTTTGGTCACTCTAAGGGGTTAAAAAGAGGTTATTCAACATGAGGCACGATCCAATTGACATTTTGAATCATTTTTGGTACAGTCCCAAAAATCCATTTTCTGATGAAAAACGATGACTCCGGACCTGTCGAACGTTCCCAAAATGGTCAATATGGATGAAATTTTAACATTTAATCTTTTGACTTCAAATGACTGTTGGATGTGAATTATGACTTTTTCAACTAAAATAAGTGTGTTTAAAGTCATTTCTGTGCCTGAAATTGGTCAAAATTAAAGCTTTTGAATAAGCAAAAACTCTGTAAAAATGGCAATTTTGGTCACTCTGAGGGGTTAAAAAGTGGTTATTCAACATGAGGCACCATCCATTTGACATTTTGAATCATTTTTGGTACAGTCCCAAAAATCCATTTTCTGATGAAAAACGATGACTCCGGACCTGTCGAACGTTCCCAAAATGGTCAATATGGATGAAATTTTAACATTTAATCTTTTGACTTCAAATGACTGTTGGATGTGAATTATGACCTTTTCAACAAAAATAAGTGTGTTTAAAGTCATTTCTGTGCCTGAAATTGGTCAAAATTGAAGCTTTTGAGTAAGCAAAACTCTGTAAAAATGGCAATGTTGGTCACTCTGAGGGGTTAAAAAGTGGTTATTCAACATGAGGCACGATCCATTTGACATTTTGAATCA
Organism: Lissotriton vulgaris; assembly: GCF_964263255.1. Lineage (NCBI taxonomy): Eukaryota > Metazoa > Chordata > Amphibia > Caudata > Salamandridae > Lissotriton > Lissotriton vulgaris. Next base: position 101,328 of record NW_028242596.1, read on the forward strand.
TTTTTGGTACAGTCCAAAAAATCAATTTTCTGATGAAAAACGATGACTCCGGACCTGTCGAACGTTTCCAAAATGGTCAATATGGATGAAATTTTAACATTTAATCTTTTGACTCTAAATGACTGTTGGATGTGAATTATGACTTTTTCAACTAAAATAAGTGTGTTTAAAGTCATTTATGTGCCTGAAATTGGTCAAAATTGAAGCTTTTGAGTAAGCAAAACTCTGTAAAAATGGCAATGTTGGTCACTCTGAGGGGTTAAAAAGTGGTTATTCAACATGAGGCACGATCCATTTGACATTTTGAATCATTTTTGGTACAGTCCCAAAAATCCATTTTATGATGAAAAACGATGACTCCGGACCTGTCGAACGTTCCCAAAATGGTCAATATGGATGAAATTTTAACATTTAATCTTTAGACTCTAAATGACTGTTGGATGTGAATTGTGACTTTTTCAACTAAAATAAGTGTGTTTAAAGTCATTTATGTGCCTGAAATTGGTCAAAATTGAAGCATTTGAGTAAGCAAAACTCTGTAAAAATGGCCATTTTGGTCACTCTGAGGGGTTAAAAAGTGGTTATTCAACATGAGGCACGATCCAATTGACATTTTGAATCATTTTTGGTACAGTCCCAAAAATCCATTTTCTGATGAAAAACGATGACTCCGGACCTGTCGAACGATTCCAAAATGGTCAATATGAATGAAATTTTAACATTTAATCTTTTGACTCCAAATGACTGTTGGATGGGAATTATGACTTTTTCAACTAAAATAAGTGTGTTTAAAGTCATTTATGCGCCTGAAATTGGTCAAAATTGAAGCTTTTGAGTAAGCAAAACTCTGTAAAAATGGCCATTTTGGTCACTCTGAGGGGTTAAAAAGTGGTTATTCAACATGAGGCACGATCCATTTGACATTTTGAATCATTTTTGGTACAGTCCCAAAAATCCATTTTCTGATGAAAAACGATGACTCCGGACCTGTCGAACGTTCCCAAAATGGTCAATATGGATGAAATTTTAACATTTAATCTTTAGACTCTAAATGACTGTTGGATGTGAATTATGACTTTTTCAACTAAAATAAGTGTGTTTAAAGTCATTTATGTGCCTGAAATTGGTCAAAATTAAAGCTTTTGAATAAGCAAAAACTCTGTAAAAATGGCAATTTTGGTCACTCTGAGGGGTTAAAAAGTGGTTATTCAACATGAGGCACGATCCATTTGACATTTTGAATCATTTTTGGTACAGTCCCAAAAATCCATTTTCTGATGAAAAACGATGACTCCGGACCTGTTGAACGTTTCCAAAATGGTCAATATGGATGAAATTTTAACATTTAATCTTTTGACTCTAAATGACTGTTGGATGTGAATTATGACTTTTTCAACTAAATCAAGTGTGTTTAAAGTCATTTATGTGCCTGAAATTGGTCAAAATTGAAGCTTTCGAGTAAGCGAAACTCTGTAAAAATGGCCATTTTGGTCACTCTGAGGGGTTAAAAAGTTTTTATTCAACGTGAGGCACGATCCAATTGACATTTTGAATAATTTTTGGTACAGTCCCAAAAATCCATTTTCTGATGAAAAACGATGACTCCGGACCTGTCGAACGATTCCAAAATGGTCAATATGGATGAAATTTTAACATTGAATCTTTTGACTCTAAATGACTGTTGGATGTGAATTATGACTTTTTCAACTAAAATAAGTGTGTTTAAAGTCATTTATGTGCCTGAAATTGGTCAAAATTAAATTTTGAGTAAGCAAAACTCTGTAAAAATGGCCATTTTGGTCACTCTGAGGGGTTAAAAAGTGGTTATTCAACATGAGGCACGATCCATTTGACATTTTGAATCATTTTTGGTACAGTCCCAAAAATCCATTTTCTGATGAAAAACGATGACTCCGGACCTGTCGAACGTTTTCAAAATGGTCAATATGGATGAAATTTTAACATTTAATCTTTTGACTCTAAATGACTGTTGGATGTGAATTATGACTTTTTCAACTAAAATAAGTGTGTTTAAAGTCATTTATGTGCCTGAAATTGGTCAAAATTAAAGCTTTTGAATAAGCAAAAACTCTGTAAAAATGGCAATTTTGGTCACTCTGAGGGGTTAAAAAGTGGTTATTCAACATGAGGCACGATCCATTTGACATTTTGAATCATTTTTGGTACAGTCCCAAAAATCAATTTTCTGATGAAAAACGATGACTCCGGACCTGTCGAACGTTCCCAAAATGGTCAATATGGATGAAATTTTAACATTTAATCTTTTGACTCCAAATGACTGTTGGATGGGAATTATGACTTTTTCAACTAAAATAAGTGTGTTTAAAGTCATTTATGTGCCTGAAATTGGTCAAAATTGAAGCTTTTGAGTAAGCAAAACTCTGTAAAAATGGCCATTTTGGTCACTCTGAGGGGTTAAAAAGTGGTTATTCAACATGAGGCACGATCCATTTGACATTTTGAATCATTTTTGGTACAGTCCCAAAAATCCATTTTCTGATGAAAAACGATGACTCCGGACCTGTCGAACGTTTTCAAAATGGTCAATATGGATGAAATTTTAACATTTAATCTTTTGACTCTAAATGACTGTTGGATGTGAATTATGACTTTTTCAACTAAATCAAGTGTGTTTAAAGTCATTTATGTGCCTGAAACTGGTCAAAATTGAAGCTTTTGAGTAAGCAAAACTGTGTAAAAATGGCCATTTTGGTCACTCTGAGGGGTTAAAAAGTGGTTATTCAACATGAGGCACGATCCAATTGACATTTTGAATCATTTTTGGTACAGTCCCAAAAATCCATTTTCTGATGAAAAACGATGACTCCGGACCTGTCGAACGATTCCAAAATGGTCAATATGGATGAAATTTTAACATGTAATCTTTTGACTCTAAATGACTGTTGGATGTGAATTATGACTTTTTCAACTAAAATAAGTGTGTTTAAAATCATTTATGCGCCTGAAATTGGTCAAAATTAAAGCTTTTGAGTAAGCAAAACTCTGTAAAAATGGCCATTTTGGTCACTCTGAGGGGTTAAAAAGTGGTTATTCAACATGAGGCACGATCCAATTGACATTTTGAATCATTTTTGGTACAGTCCCAAAAATCCATTTTCTGATGAAAAACGATGACTCCGGACCTGTCGAACGATTCCAAAATGGTCAATATGGATGAAATTTTAACATTTAATCTTTTGACTCTAAATGACTGTTGGATGTGAATTATGACTTTTTCAACTAAAATAAGTGTGTTTAAAGTCATTTATGTGCCTGAAATTGGTCAAAATTAAAGCTTTTGAAAAAGCAAAAACTCTGTAAAAATGGCAATTTTGGTCACTCTGAGGGGTTAAAAAGTGGTTATTCAACATGAGGCACGATCCATTTGACATTTTGAATCATTTTTGGTACAGTCCCAAAAATCCATTTTCTGATGAAAAACGATGACTCCGGACCTGTCGAACGTTCCCAAAATGGTCAATATGGATGAAATTGTAACATTTAATCTTTTGACTCCAAATGACTGTTGGATGGGAATTATGACTTTTTCAACTAAAATAAGTGTATTTAAAGTCATTTATGTGCCTGAAATTGGTCAAAATTAAAGCTTTTGAATAAGCAAAAACTCTGTAAAAATGGCAATTTTGGTCACTCTGAGAGGTTAAAAAGTGGTTATTCAACATGAGGCACGATCCATTTGACATTTTGAATCATTTTTGGTACAGTCCCAAAAATCCATTTTATGATGAAAAACGATGACTCCGGACCTGTCGAACGTTTCCAAAATGGTCAATATGGATGAAATTTTAACATTTAATCTTTTGACTCTAAATGACTGTTGGATGTGAATTATGACTTTTTCAACTAAAATAAGTGTGTTTAAAGTCATTTATGTGCCTGAAATTGGTCAAAATTGAAGCTTTTGAGTAAGAAAAACTCTGTAAAAATGGCCATTTTGGTCACTCTGAGGGGTTAAAAAAGTGGTTATTCAACATGAGGCACGATCCAATTGACATTTTGAATCATTTTTGGTACAGTCCCAAAAATCCATTTTCTGATGAAAAACGATGACTCCGGACCTGTCGAACGTTCCCAAAATGGACAATATGGATGAAATTTTAACATTTAATCTTTTGACTCCAAATGACTGTTGGATGTGAATTATGACCTTTTCGACTAAAATAAGTGTGTTTAAAGTCATTTCTGTGCCTGAAATTGGTCAAAATTGAAGCTTTTGAGTAAGCGAAACTCTGTAAAAATGGCAATGTTGGTGACTCTGAGGGGTTAAAAAGTGGTTATTCAACATGAGGCACGATCCATTTGACATTTTGAATCATTTTTGGTACAGTCCCAAAAATCCATTTTCTGATGAAAAACGATGACTCCGGACCTGTTGAACGTTCCCAAAATGGTCAATATGGATGAAATTTTAACATTTAATCTTTTGACTCTAAATGACTGTTGGATGTGAATTATGACTTTTTCAACTAAAATAAGTGTGTTTAAAGTCATTTATGTGCCTGAAATTGGTCAAAATTAAAGCTTTTGAATAAGCAAAAACTCTGTAAAAATGGCAATTTTGGTCACTCTGAGGGGTTAAAAAGTGGTTATTCAACATGAGGCACGATCCATTTGACATTTTGAATCATTTTTGGTACAGTCCCAAAAATCAATTTTCTGATGAAAAACGATGACTCCGGACCTGTCGAACGTTCCCAAAATGGTCAATATGGATGAAATTTTAACATTTAATCTTTTGACTCCAAATGACTGTTGGATGGGAATTATGACTTTTTCAACTAAAATAAGTGTGTTTAAAGTCATTTATGTGCCTGAAATTGGTCAAAATTGAAGCTTTTGAGTAAGCAAAACTCTGTAAAAATGGCCATTTTGGTCACTCTGAGGGGTTAAAAAGTGGTTATTCAACATGAGGCACGATCCATTTGACATTTTGAATCATTTTTGGTACAGTCCCAAAAATCCATTTTCTGATGAAAAACGATGACTCCGGACCTGTCGAACGTTTTCAAAATGGTCAATATGGATGAAATTTTAACATTTAATCTTTTGACTCTAAATGACTGTTGGATGTGAATTATGACTTTTTCAACTAAATCAAGTGTGTTTAAAGTCATTTATGTGCCTGAAACTGGTCAAAATTGAAGCTTTTGAGTAAGCAAAACTGTGTAAAAATGGCCATTTTGGTCACTCTGAGGGGTTAAAAAGTGGTTATTCAACATGAGGCACGATCCAATTGACATTTTGAATCATTTTTGGTACAGTCCCAAAAATCCATTTTCTGATGAAAAACGATGACTCCGGACCTGTCGAACGATTCCAAAATGGTCAATATGGATGAAATTTTATCATGTAATCTTTTGACTCTAAATGACTGTTGGATGTGAATTATGACTTTTTCAACTAAAATAAGTGTGTTTAAAATCATTTATGCGCCTGAAATTGGTCAAAATTAAAGCTTTTGAGTAAGCAAAACTCTGTAAAAATGGCCATTTTGGTCACTCTGAGGGGTTAAAAAGTGGTTATTCAACATGAGGCACGATCCAATTGACATTTTGAATCATTTTTGGTACAGTCCCAAAAATCCATTTTCTGATGAAAAACGATGACTCCGGACCTGTCGAACGATTCCAAAATGGTCAATATGGATGAAATTTTAACATTTAATCTTTTGACTCTAAATGACTGTTGGATGTGAATTATGACTTTTTCAACTAAAATAAGTGTGTTTAAAGTCATTTATGTGCCTGAAATTGGTCAAAATTAAAGCTTTTGAAAAAGCAAAAACTCTGTAAAAATGGCAATTTTGGTCACTCTGAGGGGTTAAAAAGTGGTTATTCAACATGAGGCACGATCCATTTGACATTTTGAATCATTTTTGGTACAGTCCCAAAAATCAATTTTCTGATGAAAAACGATGACTCCGGACCTGTCGAACGTTCCCAAAATGGTCAATATGGATGAAATTGTAACATTTAATCTTTTGACTCCAAATGACTGTTGGATGGGAATTATGACTTTTTCAACTAAAATACGTGTATTTAAAGTCATTTATGTGCCTGAAATTGGTCAAAATTAAAGCTTTTGAATAAGCAAAAACTCTGTAAAAATGGCAATGTTGGTCACTCTGAGGGGTTAAAAAGTGGTTATTCAACATGAGGCACGATCCATTTGACATTTTGAATCATTTTTGGTACAGTCCCAAAAATCAATTTTCTGATGAAAAACGATGACTCCGGACCTGTCGAACGTTTCCAAAATGGTCAATATGGATGAAATTTTAACATTTAATCTTTTGACTCTAAATGACTGTTGGATGTGAATTATGACTTTTTCAACTAAAATAAGTGTGTTTAAAGTCATTTATGTGCCTGAAATTGGTCAAAATTGAAGCTTTTGAGTAAGCAAAACTCTGTAAAAATGGCCATTTTGGTCACTGTGAGGGGTTAAAAAGTGGTTATTCAACATGAGGCACGATCCAATTGACATTTTGAATCATTTTTGGTACAGTCCCAAAAATCCATTTTCTGATGAAAAACGATGACTCCGGACCTGTCGAACGATTCCAAAATGGTCAATATGGATGAAATTTTAACATTTAATCTTTTGACTCTAAATGACTGTTGGATGTGAATTGTGACTTTTTCAACTAAAATAAGTGTGTTTAAAGTCATTTATGTGCCTGAAATTGGTCAAAATTGAAGCATTTGAGTAAGAAAAACTCTGTAAAAATGGCCATTTTGGTCACTCTGAGGGGTTAAAAAGTGGTTATTCAACATGAGGCACGATCCAATTGACATTTTGAATCATTTTTGGTACAGTCCCAAAAATCCATTTTCTGATGAAAAACGATGACTCCGGACCTGTCGAACGATTCCAAAATGGTCAATATGGATGAAATTTTAACATTTAATCTTTTGACTCTAAATGACTGTTGGATGTGAATTATGACTTTTTCAACTAAAATAAGTGTGTTTTAAGTCATTTATGTGCCTGAAAATGGTCAAAATTAAAGCTTTTGAATAAGCAAAAACTCTGTAAAAATGGCAATTTTGGTCACTCTGAGGGGTTAAAAAGTGGTTATTCAACATGAGGCACGATCCATTTGACATTTTGAATCATTTTTGGTACAGTCCCAAAAATCCATTTTCTGATGAAAAACGATGACTCTGGACCTGTCGAACGTTTCCCAAATGGTCAATATGGATGAAATTTTAACATTTAATCTTTTGACTCTAAATGACTGTTGGATGTGAATTATGACTTTTTCAACTAAAATAAGTGTGTTTAAAGTCATTTATGTGCCTGAAATTGGTCAAAATTAAAGCTTTTGAATAAGCCAAACTCTGTAAAAATGGCAATGTTGGTCACTCTGAGGGGTTAAAAAGTGGTTATTCAACATGAGGCACGATCCATTTGACATTTTGAATCATTTTTGGTACAGTCCCAAAAATCAATTTTCTGATGAAAAACGATGACTCCGGACCTGTCGAACATTTCCAAAATGGTCAATATGGATGAAATTTTAACATTTAATCTTTTGACTCTAAATGACTGTTGGATGTGAATTATGACTTTTTCAACTAAAATAAGTGTGTTTAAAGTCATTTATGTGCCTGAAATTGGTCAAAATTAAAGCTTTTGAATAAGCAAAAACTCTGTAAAAATGGCAATTTTGGTCACTCTGAGGGGTTAAAAAGTGGTTATTCAACATGAGGCACGATCCATTTGACATTTTGAATCATTTTTGGTACAGTCCCAAAAATCAATTTTCTGATGAAAAACGATGACTCCGGACCTGTCGAACGTTCCCAAAATGGTCAATATGGATGACATTTTAACATTTAATCTTTTGACTCCAAATGACTGTTGGATGGGAATTATGACTTTTTCAACTAAAATAAGTGTGTTTAAAGTCATTTATGTGCCTGAAATTGGTCAAAATTGAAGCTTTTGAGTAAGCAAAACTCTGTAAAAATGGCCATTTTGGTCACTCTGAGGGGTTAAAAAGTGGTTATTCAACATGAGGCACGATCCATTTGACATTTTGAATCATTTTTGGTACAGTCCCAAAAATCCATTTTCTGATGAAAAACGATGACTCCGGACCTGTCGAACGTTTTCAAAATGGTCAATATGGATGAAATTTTAACATTTAATCTTTTGACTCTAAATGACTGTTGGATGTGAATTATGACTTTTTCAACTAAATCAAGTGTGTTTAAAGTCATTTATGTGCCTGAAACTGGTCAAAATTGAAGCTTTTGAGTAAGCAAAACTGTGTAAAAATGGCCATTTTGGTCACTCTGAGGGGTTAAAAAGTGGTTATTCAACATGAGGCACGATCCAATTGACATTTTGAATCATTTTTGGTACAGTCCCAAAAATCCATTTTCTGATGAAAAACGATGACTCCGGACCTGTCGAACGATTCCAAAATGGTCAATATGGATGAAATTTTAACATGTAATCTTTTGACTCTAAATGACTGTTGGATGTGAATTATGACTTTTTCAACTAAAATAAGTGTGTTTAAAATCATTTATGCGCCTGAAATTGGTCAAAATTAAAGCTTTTGAGTAAGCAAAACTCTGTAAAAATGGCCATTTTGGTCACTCTGAGGGGTTAAAAAGTGGTTATTCAACATGAGGCACGATCCAATTGACATTTTGAATCATTTTTGGTACAGTCCCAAAAATCCATTTTCTGATGAAAAACGATGACTCCGGACCTGTCGAACGATTCCAAAATGGTCAATATGGATGAAATTTTAACATTTAATCTTTTGACTCTAAATGACTGTTGGATGTGAATTATGACTTTTTCAACTAAAATAAGTGTGTTTAAAGTCATTTATGTGCCTGAAATTGGTCAAAATTAAAGCTTTTGAAAAAGCAAAAACTCTGTAAAAATGGCAATTTTGGTCACTCTGAGGGGTTAAAAAGTGGTTATTCAACATGAGGCACGATCCATTTGACATTTTGAATCATTTTTGGTACAGTCCCAAAAATCCATTTTCTGATGAAAAACGATGACTCCGGACCTGTCGAACGTTCCCAAAATGGTCAATATGGATGAAATTGTAACATTTAATCTTTTGACTCCAAATGACTGTTGGATGGGAATTATGACTTTTTCAACTAAAATAAGTGTATTTAAAGTCATTTATGTGCCTGAAATTGGTCAAAATTAAAGCTTTTGAATAAGCAAAAACTCTGTAAAAATGGCAATTTTGGTCACTCTGAGAGGTTAAAAAGTGGTTATTCAACATGAGGCACGATCCATTTGACATTTTGAATCATTTTTGGTACAGTCCCAAAAATCCATTTTCTGATGAAAAACGATGACTCCGGACCTGTCGAACGTTCCCAAAATGGTTAATATGGATGAAATTTTAACATTTAATCTTTTGACTCCAAATGACTGTTGGATGGGAATTATGACTTTTTCAACTAAAATAAGTGTGTTTAAAGTCATTTATGTGCCTGAAATTGGTCAAAATTGAAGCTTTTGAGTAAGCAAAACTCTGTAAAAATGGCAATGTTGGTCACTCTGAGGGGTTAAAAAGTGGTTATTCAACATGAGGCACGATCCATTTGACATTTTGAATAATTTTTGGTACAGTCCCAAAAATCCATTTTATGATGAAAAACGATGACTCCGGACCTGTCGAACGTTTCCAAAATGGTCAATATGGATGAAATTTTAACATTTAATCTTTTGACTCTAAATGACTGTTGGATGTGAATTATGACTTTTTCAACTAAAATAAGTGTGTTTAAAGTCATTTATGTGCCTGAAATTGGTCAAAATTGAAGCTTTTGAGTAAGAAAAACTCTGTAAAAATGGCCATTTTGGTCACTCTGAGGGGTTAAAAAGTGGTTATTCAACATGAGGCACGATCCAATTGACATTTTGAATCATTTTTGGTACAGTCCCAAAAATCCATTTTCTGATGAAAAACGATGACTCCGGACCTGTCGAACGTTCCCAAAATGGTCAATATGGATGAAATTTTAACATTTAATCTTTTGACTCCAAATGACTGTTGGATGTGAATTATGACCTTTTCGACTAAAATAAGTGTGTTTAAAGTCATTTCTGTGCCTGAAATTGGTCAAAATTGAAGCTTTTGAGTAAGCGAAACTCTGTAAAAATGGCAATGTTGGTGACTCTGAGGGGTTAAAAAGTGGTTATTCAACATGAGGCACGATCCATTTGACATTTTGAATCATTTTTGGTACAGTCCCAAAAATCCATTTTCTGATGAAAAACGATGACTCCGGACCTGTTGAACGTTCCCAAAATGGTCAATATGGATGAAATTTTAACATTTAATCTTTTGACTCTAAATGACTGTTGGATGTGAATTATGACTTTTTCAACTAAAATAAGTGTGTTTAAAGTCATTTATGTGCCTGAAATTGGTCAAAATTAAAGCTTTTGAATAAGCAAAAACTCTGTAAAAATGGCAATTTTGGTCACTCTGAGGGGTTAAAAAGTGGTTATTCAACATGAGGCACGATCCATTTGACATTTTGAATCATTTTTGGTACAGTCCCAAAAATCAATTTTCTGATGAAAAACGATGACTCCGGACCTGTCGAACGTTCCCAAAATGGTCAATATGGATGAAATTTTAACATTTAATCTTTTGACTCCAAATGACTGTTGGATGGGAATTATGACTTTTTCAACTAAAATAAGTGTGTTTAAAGTCATTTATGTGCCTGAAATTGGTCAAAATTGAAGCTTTTGAGTAAGCAAAACTCTGTAAAAATGGCCATTTTGGTCACTCTGAGGGGTTAAAAAGTGGTTATTCAACATGAGGCACGATCCATTTGACATTTTGAATCATTTTTGGTACAGTCCCAAAAATCCATTTTCTGATGAAAAACGATGACTCCGGACCTGTCGAACGTTTTCAAAATGGTCAATATGGATGAAATTTTAACATTTAATCTTTTGACTCTAAATGACTGTTGGATGTGAATTATGACTTTTTCAACTAAAATAAGTGTGTTTAAAGTCATTTATGTGCCTGAAATTGGTCAAAATTAAAGCTTTTGAATAAGCAAAAACTCTGTAAAAATGGCAATTTTGGTCACTCTGAGGGGTTAAAAAGTGGTTATTCAACATGAGGCACGATCCATTTGACATTTTGAATCATTTTTGGTACAGTCCCAAAAATCAATTTTCTGATGAAAAACGATGACTCCGGACCTGTCGAACGTTCCCAAAATGGTCAATATGGATGAAATTTTAACATTTAATCTTTTGACTCCAAATGACTGTTGGATGGGAATTATGACTTTTTCAACTAAAATAAGTGTGTTTAAAGTCATTTATGTGCCTGAAATTGGTCAAAATTGAAGCTTTTGAGTAAGCAAAACTCTGTAAAAATGGCCATTTTGGTCACTCTGAGGGGTTAAAAAGTGGTTATTCAACATGAGGCACGATCCATTTGACATTTTGAATCATTTTTGGTACAGTCCCAAAAATCCATTTTCTGATGAAAAACGATGACTCCGGACCTGTCGAACGTTTTCAAAATGGTCAATATGGATGAAATTTTAACATTTAATCTTTTGACTCTAAATGACTGTTGGATGTGAATTATGACTTTTTCAACTAAATCAAGTGTGTTTAAAGTCATTTATGTGCCTGAAACTGGTCAAAATTGAAGCTTTTGAGTAAGCAAAACTGTGTAAAAATGGCCATTTTGGTCACTCTGAGGGGTTAAAAAGTGGTTATTCAACATGAGGCACGATCCAATTGACATTTTGAATCATTTTTGGTACAGTCCCAAAAATCCATTTTCTGATGAAAAACGATGACTCCGGACCTGTCGAACGATTCCAAAATGGTCAATATGGATGAAATTTTAACATGTAATCTTTTGACTCTAAATGACTGTTGGATGTGAATTATGACTTTTTCAACTAAAATAAGTGTGTTTAAAATCATTTATGCGCCTGAAATTGGTCAAAATTAAAGCTTTTGAGTAAGCAAAACTCTGTAAAAATGGCCATTTTGGTCACTCTGAGGGGTTAAAAAGTGGTTATTCAACATGAGGCACGATCCAATTGACATTTTGAATCATTTTTGGTACAGTCCCAAAAATCCATTTTCTGATGAAAAACGATGACTCCGGACCTGTCGAACGATTCCAAAATGGTCAATATGGATGAAATTTTAACATTTAATCTTTTGACTCTAAATGACTGTTGGATGTGAATTATGACTTTTTCAACTAAAATAAGTGTGTTTAAAGTCATTTATATGCCTGAAATTGGTCAAAATTAAAGCTTTTGAAAAAGCAAAAACTCTGTAAAAATGGCAATTTTGGTCACTCTGAGGGGTTAAAAAGTGGTTATTCAACATGAGGCACGATCCATTTGACATTTTGAATCATTTTTGGTACAGTCCCAAAAATCCATTTTCTGATGAAAAACGATGACTCCGGACCTGTCGAACGTTCCCAAAATGGTCAATATGGATGAAATTGTAACATTTAATCTTTTGACTCCAAATGACTGTTGGATGGGAATTATGACTTTTTCAACTAAAATAAGTGTATTTAAAGTCATTTATGTGCCTGAAATTGGTCAAAATTAAAGCTTTTGAATAAGCAAAAACTCTGTAAAAATGGCAATTTTGGTCACTCTGAGAGGTTAAAAAGTGGTTATTCAACATGAGGCACGATCCATTTGACATTTTGAATCATTTTTGGTACAGTCCCAAAAATCCATTTTATGATGAAAAACGATGACTCCGGACCTGTCGAACGTTTCCAAAATGGTCAATATGGATGAAATTTTAACATTTAATCTTTTGACTCTAAATGACTGTTGGATGTGAATTATGACTTTTTCAACTAAAATAAGTGTGTTTAAAGTCATTTATGTGCCTGAAATTGGTCAAAATTGAAGCTTTTGAGTAAGAAAAACTCTGTAAAAATGGCCATTTTGGTCACTCTGAGGGGTTAAAAAAGTGGTTATTCAACATGAGGCACGATCCAATTGACATTTTGAATCATTTTTGGTACAGTCCCAAAAATCCATTTTCTGATGAAAAACGATGACTCCGGACCTGTCGAACGTTCCCAAAATGGACAATATGGATGAAATTTTAACATTTAATCTTTTGACTCCAAATGACTGTTGGATGTGAATTATGACCTTTTCGACTAAAATAAGTGTGTTTAAAGTCATTTCTGTGCCTGAAATTGGTCAAAATTGAAGCTTTTGAGTAAGCGAAACTCTGTAAAAATGGCAATGTTGGTGACTCTGAGGGGTTAAAAAGTGGTTATTCAACATGAGGCACGATCCATTTGACATTTTGAATCATTTTTGGTACAGTCCCAAAAATCCATTTTCTGATGAAAAACGATGACTCCGGACCTGTTGAACGTTCCCAAAATGGTCAATATGGATGAAATTTTAACATTTAATCTTTTGACTCTAAATGACTGTTGGATGTGAATTATGACTTTTTCAACTAAAATAAGTGTGTTTAAAGTCATTTATGTGCCTGAAATTGGTCAAAATTAAAGCTTTTGAATAAGCAAAAACTCTGTAAAAATGGCAATTTTGGTCACTCTGAGGGGTTAAAAAGTGGTTATTCAACATGAGGCACGATCCATTTGACATTTTGAATCATTTTTGGTACAGTCCCAAAAATCAATTTTCTGATGAAAAACGATGACTCCGGACCTGTCGAACGTTCCCAAAATGGTCAATATGGATGAAATTTTAACATTTAATCTTTTGACTCCAAATGACTGTTGGATGGGAATTATGACTTTTTCAACTAAAATAAGTGTGTTTAAAGTCATTTATGTGCCTGAAATTGGTCAAAATTGAAGCTTTTGAGTAAGCAAAACTCTGTAAAAATGGCCATTTTGGTCACTCTGAGGGGTTAAAAAGTGGTTATTCAACATGAGGCACGATCCATTTGACATTTTGAATCATTTTTGGTACAGTCCCAAAAATCCATTTTCTGATGAAAAACGATGACTCCGGACCTGTCGAACGTTTTCAAAATGGTCAATATGGATGAAATTTTAACATTTAATCTTTTGACTCTAAATGACTGTTGGATGTGAATTATGACTTTTTCAACTAAATCAAGTGTGTTTAAAGTCATTTATGTGCCTGAAACTGGTCAAAATTGAAGCTTTTGAGTAAGCAAAACTGTGTAAAAATGGCCATTTTGGTCACTCTGAGGGGTTAAAAAGTGGTTATTCAACATGAGGCACGATCCAATTGACATTTTGAATCATTTTTGGTACAGTCCCAAAAATCCATTTTCTGATGAAAAACGATGACTCCGGACCTGTCGAACGATTCCAAAATGGTCAATATGGATGAAATTTTATCATGTAATCTTTTGACTCTAAATGACTGTTGGATGTGAATTATGACTTTTTCAACTAAAATAAGTGTGTTTAAAATCATTTATGCGCCTGAAATTGGTCAAAATTAAAGCTTTTGAGTAAGCAAAACTCTGTAAAAATGGCCATTTTGGTCACTCTGAGGGGTTAAAAAGTGGTTATTCAACATGAGGCACGATCCAATTGACATTTTGAATCATTTTTGGTACAGTCCCAAAAATCCATTTTCTGATGAAAAACGATGACTCCGGACCTGTCGAACGATTCCAAAATGGTCAATATGGATGAAATTTTAACATTTAATCTTTTGACTCTAAATGACTGTTGGATGTGAATTATGACTTTTTCAACTAAAATAAGTGTGTTTAAAGTCATTTATGTGCCTGAAATTGGTCAAAATTAAAGCTTTTGAAAAAGCAAAAACTCTGTAAAAATGGCAATTTTGGTCACTCTGAGGGGTTAAAAAGTGGTTATTCAACATGAGGCACGATCCATTTGACATTTTGAATCATTTTTGGTACAGTCCCAAAAATCAATTTTCTGATGAAAAACGATGACTCCGGACCTGTCGAACGTTCCCAAAATGGTCAATATGGATGAAATTGTAACATTTAATCTTTTGACTCCAAATGACTGTTGGATGGGAATTATGACTTTTTCAACTAAAATACGTGTATTTAAAGTCATTTATGTGCCTGAAATTGGTCAAAATTAAAGCTTTTGAATAAGCAAAAACTCTGTAAAAATGGCAATTTTGGTCACTCTGAGAGGTTAAAAAGTGGTTATTCAACATGAGGCACGATCCATTTGACATTTTGAATCATTTTTGGTACAGTCCCAAAAATCCATTTTCTGATGAAAAACGATGACTCCGGACCTGTCGAACGTTCCCAAAATGGTCAATATGGATGAAATTTTAACATTTAATCTTTTGACTCCAAATGACTGTTGGATGGGAATTATGACTTTTTCAACTAAAATAAGTGTGTTTAAAGTCATTTATGTGCCTGAAATTGGTCAAAATTGAAGCTTTTGAGTAAGCAAAACTCTGTAAAAATGGCAATGTTGGTCACTCTGAGGGGTTAAAAAGTGGTTATTCAACATGAGGCACGATCCATTTGACATTTTGAATCATTTTTGGTACAGTCCCAAAAATCCATTTTATGATGAAAAACGATGACTCCGGACCTGTCGAACGTTTCCAAAATGGTCAATATGGATGAAATTTTAACATTTAATCTTTTGACTCTAAATGACTGTTGGATGTGAATTATGACTTTTTCAACTAAAATAAGTGTGTTTAAAGTCATTTATGTGCCTGAAATTGGTCAAAATTGAAGCTTTTGAGTAAGAAAAACTCTGTAAAAATGGCCATTTTGGTCACTCTGAGGGGTTAAAAAGTGGTTATTCAACATGAGGCACGATCCAATTGACATTTTGAATCATTTTTGGTACAGTCCCAAAAATCCATTTTCTGATGAAAAACGATGACTCCGGACCTGTCGAACGTTCCCAAAATGGTCAATATGGATGAAATTTTAACATTTAATCTTTTGACTCCAAATGACTGTTGGATGTGAATTATGACCTTTTCGACTAAAATAAGTGTGTTTAAAGTCATTTCTGTGCCTGAAATTGGTCAAAATTGAAGCTTTTGAGTAAGTGAAACTCTGTAAAAATGGCAATGTTGGTCACTCTGAGGGGTTAAAAAGTGGTTATTCAACATGAGGCACGATCCATTTGACATTTTGAATCATTTTTGGTACAGTCCCAAAAATCAATTTTCTGATGAAAAACGATGACTCCGGACCTGTCAAACGTTCCCAAAATGGTCAATATGAATGAAATTTTAACATTTAATCTTTTGACTCCAAATGACTGTTGGATGGGAATTATGACTTTTTCAACTAAAATAAGTGTGTTTAAAGTCATTTATGCGCCTGAAATTGGTCAAAATTGAAGCTTTTGAGTAAGCAAAACTCTGTAAAAATGGCCATTTTGGTCACTCTGAGGGGTTAAAAAGTGGTTATTCAACATGAGGCACGATCCATTTGACATTTTGAATCATTTTTGGTACAGTCCCAAAAATCCATTTTCTGATGAAAAACGATGACTCCGGACCTGTCGAACGTTTTCAAAATGGTCAATATGGATGAAATTTTAACATTTAATCTTTTGACTCTAAATGACTGTTGGATGTGAATTATGACTTTTTCAACTAAATCAAGTGTGTTTAAAGTCATTTATGTGCCTGAAACTGGTCAAAATTGAAGCTTTTGAGTAAGCAAAACTGTGTAAAAATGGCCATTTTGGTCACTCTGAGGGGTTAAAAAGTGGTTATTCAACATGAGGCACGATCCAATTGACATTTTGAATCATTTTTGGTACAGTCCCAAAAATCCATTTTCTGATGAAAAACGATGACTCCGGACCTGTCGAACGATTCCAAAATGGTCAATATGGATGAAATTTTAACATGTAATCTTTTGACTCTAAATGACTGTTGGATGTGAATTATGACTTTTTCAACTAAAATAAGTGTGTTTAAAATCATTTATGCGCCTGAAATTGGTCAAAATTAAAGCTTTTGAGTAAGCAAAACTCTGTAAAAATGGCCATTTTGGTCACTCTGAGGGGTTAAAAAGTGGTTATTCAACATGAGGCACGATCCAATTGACATTTTGAATCATTTTGGTACAGTCCCAAAAATCCATTTTCTGATGAAAAACGATGACTCCGGACCTGTCGAACGATTCCAAAATGGTCAATATGGATGAAATTTTAACATTTAATCTTTTGACTCTAAATGACTGTTGGATGTGAATTATGACTTTTTCAACTAAAATAAGTGTGTTTAAAGTCATTTATGTGCCTGAAATTGGTCAAAATTAAAGCTTTTGAATAAGCAAAAACTCTGTAAAAATGGCAATTTTGGTCACTCTGAGGGGTTAAAAAGTGGTTATTCAACATGAGGCACGATCCATTTGACATTTTGAATCATTTTTGGTACAGTCCCAAAAATCAATTTTCTGATGAAAAACGATGACTCCGGACCTGTCGAACGTTCCCAAAATGGTCAATATGGATGACATTTTAACATTTAATCTTTTGACTCCAAATGACTGTTGGATGGGAATTATGACTTTTTCAACTAAAATAAGTGTGTTTAAAGTCATTTATGTGCCTGAAATTGGTCAAAATTGAAGCTTTTGAGTAAGCAAAACTCTGTAAAAATGGCCATTTTGGTCACTCTGAGGGGTTAAAAAGTGGTTATTCAACATGAGGCACGATCCATTTGACATTTTGAATCATTTTTGGTACAGTCCCAAAAATCCATTTTCTGATGAAAAACGATGACTCCGGACCTGTCGAACGTTTTCAAAATGGTCAATATGGATGAAATTTTAACATTTAATCTTTTGACTCTAAATGACTGTTGGATGTGAATTATGACTTTTTCAACTAAATCAAGTGTGTTTAAAGTCATTTATGTGCCTGAAACTGGTCAAAATTGAAGCTTTTGAGTAAGCAAAACTGTGTAAAAATGGCCATTTTGGTCACTCTGAGGGGTTAAAAAGTGGTTATTCAACATGAGGCACGATCCAATTGACATTTTGAATCATTTTTGGTACAGTCCCAAAAATCCATTTTCTGATGAAAAACGATGACTCCGGACCTGTCGAACGATTCCAAAATGGTCAATATGGATGAAATTTTAACATGTAATCTTTTGACTCTAAATGACTGTTGGATGTGAATTATGACTTTTTCAACTAAAATAAGTGTGTTTAAAATCATTTATGCGCCTGAAATTGGTCAAAATTAAAGCTTTTGAGTAAGCAAAACTCTGTAAAAATGGCCATTTTGGTCACTCTGAGGGGTTAAAAAGTGGTTATTCAACATGAGGCACGATCCAATTGACATTTTGAATCATTTTTGGTACAGTCCCAAAAATCCATTTTCTGATGAAAAACGATGACTCCGGACCTGTCGAACGATTCCAAAATGGTCAATATGGATGAAATTTTAACATTTAATCTTTTGACTCTAAATGACTGTTGGATGTGAATTATGACTTTTTCAACTAAAATAAGTGTGTTTAAAGTCATTTATGTGCCTGAAATTGGTCAAAATTAAAGCTTTTGAAAAAGCAAAAACTCTGTAAAAATGGCAATTTTGGTCACTCTGAGGGGTTAAAAAGTGGTTATTCAACATGAGGCACGATCCATTTGACATTTTGAATCATTTTTGGTACAGTCCCAAAAATCCATTTTCTGATGAAAAACGATGACTCCGGACCTGTCGAACGTTCCCAAAATGGTCAATATGGATGAAATTGTAACATTTAATCTTTTGACTCCAAATGACTGTTGGATGGGAATTATGACTTTTTCAACTAAAATAAGTGTATTTAAAGTCATTTATGTGCCTGAAATTGGTCAAAATTAAAGCTTTTGAATAAGCAAAAACTCTGTAAAAATGGCAATTTTGGTCACTCTGAGAGGTTAAAAAGTGGTTATTCAACATGAGGCACGATCCATTTGACATTTTGAATCATTTTTGGTACAGTCCCAAAAATCCATTTTCTGATGAAAAACGATGACTCCGGACCTGTCGAACGTTCCCAAAATGGTCAATATGGATGAAATTTTAACATTTAATCTTTTGACTCCAAATGACTGTTGGATGGGAATTATGACTTTTTCAACTAAAATAAGTGTGTTTAAAGTCATTTATGTGCCTGAAATTGGTCAAAATTGAAGCTTTTGAGTAAGCAAAACCTTGTAAAAATGGCAATGTTGGTCACTCTGAGGGGTTAAAAAGTGGTTATTCAACATGAGGCACGATCCATTTGACATTTTGAATAATTTTTGGTACAGTCCCAAAAATCCATTTTATGATGAAAAACGATGACTCCGGACCTGTCGAACGTTTCCAAAATGGTCAATATGGATGAAATTTTAACATTTAATCTTTTGACTCTAAATGACTGTTGGATGTGAATTATGACTTTTTCAACTAAAATAAGTGTGTTTAAAGTCATTTATGTGCCTGAAATTGGTCAAAATTGAAGCTTTTGAGTAAGAAAAACTCTGTAAAAATGGCCATTTTGGTCACTCTGAGGGGTTAAAAAGTGGTTATTCAACATGAGGCACGATCCAATTGACATTTTGAATCATTTTTGGTACAGTCCCAAAAATCCATTTTCTGATGAAAAACGATGACTCCGGACCTGTCGAACGTTCCCAAAATGGTCAATATGGATGAAATTTTAACATTTAATCTTTTGACTCCAAATGACTGTTGGATGTGAATTATGACCTTTTCGACTAAAATAAGTGTGTTTAAAGTCATTTCTGTGCCTGAAATTGGTCAAAATTGAAGCTTTTGAGTAAGCGAAACTCTGTAAAAATGGCAATGTTGGTGACTCTGAGGGGTTAAAAAGTGGTTATTCAACATGAGGCACGATCCATTTGACATTTTGAATCATTTTTGGTACAGTCCCAAAAATCCATTTTCTGATGAAAAACGATGACTCCGGACCTGTTGAACATTCCCAAAATGGTCAATATGGATGAAATTTTAACATTTAATCTTTTGACTCTAAATGACTGTTGGATGTGAATTATGACTTTTTCAACTAAAATAAGTGTGTTTAAAGTCATTTATGTGCCTGAAATTGGTCAAAATTAAAGCTTTTGAATAAGCAAAAACTCTGTAAAAATGGCAATTTTGGTCACTCTGAGGGGTTAAAAAGTGGTTATTCAACATGAGGCACGATCCATTTGACATTTTGAATCATTTTTGGTACAGTCCCAAAAATCAATTTTCTGATGAAAAACGATGACTCCGGACCTGTCGAACGTTCCCAAAATGGTCAATATGGATGAAATTTTAACATTTAATCTTTTGACTCCAAATGACTGTTGGATGGGAATTATGACTTTTTCAACTAAAATAAGTGTGTTTAAAGTCATTTATGTGCCTGAAATTGGTCAAAATTGAAGCTTTTGAGTAAGCAAAACTCTGTAAAAATGGCCATTTTGGTCACTCTGAGGGGTTAAAAAGTGGTTATTCAACATGAGGCACGATCCATTTGACATTTTGAATCATTTTTGGTACAGTCCCAAAAATCCATTTTCTGATGAAAAACGATGACTCCGGACCTGTCGAACGTTTTCAAAATGGTCAATATGGATGAAATTTTAACATTTAATCTTTTGACTCTAAATGACTGTTGGATGTGAATTATGACTTTTTCAACTAAAATAAGTGTGTTTAAAGTCATTTATGTGCCTGAAATTGGTCAAAATTAAAGCTTTTGAATAAGCAAAAACTCTGTAAAAATGGCAATTTTGGTCACTCTGAGGGGTTAAAAAGTGGTTATTCAACATGAGGCACGATCCATTTGACATTTTGAATCATTTTTGGTACAGTCCCAAAAATCAATTTTCTGATGAAAAACGATGACTCCGGACCTGTCGAACGTTCCCAAAATGGTCAATATGGATGAAATTTTAACATTTAATCTTTTGACTCCAAATGACTGTTGGATGGGAATTATGACTTTTTCAACTAAAATAAGTGTGTTTAAAGTCATTTATGTGCCTGAAATTGGTCAAAATTGAAGCTTTTGAGTAAGCAAAACTCTGTAAAAATGGCCATTTTGGTCACTCTGAGGGGTTAAAAAGTGGTTATTCAACATGAGGCACGATCCATTTGACATTTTGAATCATTTTTGGTACAGTCCCAAAAATCCATTTTCTGATGAAAAACGATGACTCCGGACCTGTCGAACGTTTTCAAAATGGTCAATATGGATGAAATTTTAACATTTAATCTTTTGACTCTAAATGACTGTTGGATGTGAATTATGACTTTTTCAACTAAATCAAGTGTGTTTAAAGTCATTTATGTGCCTGAAACTGGTCAAAATTGAAGCTTTTGAGTAAGCAAAACTGTGTAAAAATGGCCATTTTGGTCACTCTGAGGGGTTAAAAAGTGGTTATTCAACATGAGGCACGATCCAATTGACATTTTGAATCATTTTTGGTACAGTCCCAAAAATCCATTTTCTGATGAAAAACGATGACTCCGGACCTGTCGAACGATTCCAAAATGGTCAATATGGATGAAATTTTAACATGTAATCTTTTGACTCTAAATGACTGTTGGATGTGAATTATGACTTTTTCAACTAAAATAAGTGTGTTTAAAATCATTTATGCGCCTGAAATTGGTCAAAATTAAAGCTTTTGAGTAAGCAAAACTCTGTAAAAATGGCCATTTTGGTCACTCTGAGGGGTTAAAAAGTGGTTATTCAACATGAGGCACGATCCAATTGACATTTTGAATCATTTTTGGTACAGTCCCAAAAATCCATTTTCTGATGAAAAACGATGACTCCGGACCTGTCGAACGATTCCAAAATGGTCAATATGGATGAAATTTTAACATTTAATCTTTTGACTCTAAATGACTGTTGGATGTGAATTATGACTTTTTCAACTAAAATAAGTGTGTTTAAAGTCATTTATGTGCCTGAAATTGGTCAAAATTAAAGCTTTTGAAAAAGCAAAAACTCTGTAAAAATGGCAATTTTGGTCACTCTGAGGGGTTAAAAAGTGGTTATTCAACATGAGGCACGATCCATTTGACATTTTGAATCATTTTTGGTACAGTCCCAAAAATCCATTTTCTGATGAAAAACGATGACTCCGGACCTGTCGAACGTTCCCAAAATGGTCAATATGGATGAAATTGTAACATTTAATCTTTTGATTCCAAATGACTGTTGGATGGGAATTATGACTTTTTCAACTAAAATAAGTGTATTTAAAGTCATTTATGTGCCTGAAATTGGTCAAAATTAAAGCTTTTGAATAAGCAAAAACTCTGTAAAAATGGCAATTTTGGTCACTCTGAGAGGTTAAAAAGTGGTTATTCAACATGAGGCACGATCCATTTGACATTTTGAATCATTTTTGGTACAGTCCCAAAAATCCATTTTCTGATGAAAAACGATGACTCCGGACCTGTCGAACGTTCCCAAAATGGTCAATATGGATGAAATTTTAACATTTAATCTTTTGACTCCAAATGACTGTTGGATGGGAATTATGACTTTTTCAACTAAAATAAGTGTGTTTAAAGTCATTTATGTGCCTGAAATTGGTCAAAATTGAAGCTTTTGAGTAAGCAAAACTCTGTAAAAATGGCAATGTTGGTCACTCTGAGGGGTTAAAAAGTGGTTATTCAACATGAGGCACGATCCATTTGACATTTTGAATAATTTTTGGTACAGTCCCAAAAATCCATTTTATGATGAAAAACGATGACTCCGGACCTGTTGAACGTTCCCAAAATGGTCAATATGGATGAAATTTTAACATTTAATCTTTTGACTCTAAATGACTGTTGGATGTGAATTATGACTTTTTCAACTAAAATAAGTGTGTTTAAAGTCATTTATGTGCCTGAAATTGGTCAAAATTAAAGCTTTTGAATAAGCAAAAACTCTGTAAAAATGGCAATTTTGGTCACTCTGAGGGGTTAAAAAGTGGTTATTCAACATGAGGCACGATCCATTTGACATTTTGAATCATTTTTGGTACAGTCCCAAAAATCCATTTTATGATGAAAAACGATGACTCCGGACCTGTCGAACGTTTCCAAAATGGTCAATATGGATGAAATTTTAACATTTAATCTTTTGACTCTAAATGACTGTTGGATGTGAATTATGACTTTTTCAACTAAAATAAGTGTGTTTAAAGTCATTTCTGTGCCTGAAATTGGTCAAAATTGAAGCTTTTGAGTAAGCGAAACTCTGTAAAAATGGCAATGTTGGTGACTCTGAGGGTTAAAAAGTGGTTATTCAACATGAGGCACGATCCATTTGACATTTTGAATCATTTTTGGTACAGTCCCAAAAATCCATTTTCTGATGAAAAACGATGACTCCGGACCTGTTGAACGTTCCCAAAATGGTCAATATGGATGAAATTTTAACATTTAATCTTTTGACTCTAAATGACTGTTGGATGTGAATTATGACTTTTTCAACTAAAATAAGTGTGTTTAAAGTCATTTATGTGCCTGAAATTGGTCAAAATTAAAGCTTTTGAATAAGCAAAAACTCTGTAAAAATGGCAATTTTGGTCACTCTGAGGGGTTAAAAAGTGGTTATTCAACATGAGGCACGATCCATTTGACATTTTGAATCATTTTTGGTACAGTCCCAAAAATCAATTTTCTGATGAAAAACGATGACTCCGGACCTGTCGAACGTTCCCAAAATGGTCAATATGGATGAAATTTTAACATTTAATCTTTTGACTCCAAATGACTGTTGGATGGGAATTATGACTTTTTCAACTAAAATAAGTGTGTTTAAAGTCATTTATGTGCCTGAAATTGGTCAAAATTGAAGCTTTTGAGTAAGCAAAACTCTGTAAAAATGGCCATTTTGGTCACTCTGAGGGGTTAAAAAGTGGTTATTCAACATGAGGCACGATCCATTTGACATTTTGAATCATTTTTGGTACAGTCCCAAAAATCCATTTTCTGATGAAAAACGATGACTCCGGACCTGTCGAACGTTTTCAAAATGGTCAATATGGATGAAATTTTAACATTTAATCTTTTGACTCCAAATGACTGTTGGATGGGAATTATGACTTTTTCAACTAAAATAAGTGTGTTTAAAGTCATTTATGTGCCTGAAATTGGTCAAAATTGAAGCTTTTGAGTAAGCAAAACTCTGTAAAAATGGCCATTTTGGTCACTCTGAGGGGTTAAAAAGTGGTTATTCAACATGAGGCACGATCCATTTGACATTTTGAATCATTTTTGGTACAGTCCCAAAAATCCATTTTCTGATGAAAAACGATGACTCCGGACCTGTCGAACGTTTTCAAAATGGTCAATATGGATGAAATTTTAACATTTAATCTTTTGACTCTAAATGACTGTTGGATGTGAATTATGACTTTTTCAACTAAATCAAGTGTGTTTAAAGTCATTTATGTGCCTGAAACTGGTCAAAATTGAAGCTTTTGAGTAAGCAAAACTGTGTAAAAATGGCCATTTTGGTCACTCTGAGGGGTTAAAAAGTGGTTATTCAACATGAGGCACGATCCAATTGACATTTTGAATCATTTTTGGTACAGTCCCAAAAATCCATTTTCTGATGAAAAACGATGACTCCGGACCTGTCGAACGATTCCAAAATGGTCAATATGGATGAAATTTTAACATGTAATCTTTTGACTCTAAATGACTGTTGGATGTGAATTATGACTTTTTCAACTAAAATAAGTGTGTTTAAAATCATTTATGCGCCTGAAATTGGTCAAAATTAAAGCTTTTGAGTAAGCAAAACTCTGTAAAAATGGCCATTTTGGTCACTCTGAGGGGTTAAAAAGTGGTTATTCAACATGAGGCACGATCCAATTGACATTTTGAATCATTTTTGGTACAGTCCCAAAAATCCATTTTCTGATGAAAAACGATGACTCCGGACCTGTCGAACGATTCCAAAATGGTCAATATGGATGAAATTTTAACATTTAATCTTTTGACTCTAAATGACTGTTGGATGTGAATTATGACTTTTTCAACTAAAATAAGTGTGTTTAAAGTCATTTATGTGCCTGAAATTGGTCAAAATTAAAGCTTTTGAAAAAGCAAAAACTCTGTAAAAATGGCAATTTTGGTCACTCTGAGGGGTTAAAAAGTGGTTATTCAACATGAGGCACGATCCATTTGACATTTTGAATCATTTTTGGTACAGTCCCAAAAATCCATTTTCTGATGAAAAACGATGACTCCGGACCTGTCGAACGTTCCCAAAATGGTCAATATGGATGAAATTGTAACATTTAATCTTTTGATTCCAAATGACTGTTAGATGGGAATTATGACTTTTTCAACTAAAATAAGTGTATTTAAAGTCATTTATGTGCCTGAAATTGGTCAAAATTAAAGCTTTTGAATAAGCAAAAACTCTGTAAAAATGGCAATTTTGGTCACTCTGAGAGGTTAAAAAGTGGTTATTCAACATGAGGCACGATCCATTTGACATTTTGAATCATTTTTGGTACAGTCCCAAAAATCCATTTTCTGATGAAAAACGATGACTCCGGACCTGTCGAACGTTCCCAAAATGGTCAATATGGATGAAATTTTAACATTTAATCTTTTGACTCCAAATGACTGTTGGATGGGAATTATGACTTTTTCAACTAAAATAAGTGTGTTTAAAGTCATTTATGTGCCTGAAATTGGTCAAAATTGAAGCTTTTGAGTAAGCAAAACTCTGTAAAAATGGCAATGTTGGTCACTCTGAGGGGTTAAAAAGTGGTTATTCAACATGAGGCACGATCCATTTGACATTTTGAATAATTTTTGGTACAGTCCCAAAAATCCATTTTATGATGAAAAACGATGACTCCGGACCTGTCGAACGTTTCCAAAATGGTCAATATGGATGAAATTTTCACATTTAATCTTTTGACTCTAAATGACTGTTGGATGTGAATTATGACTTTTTCAACTAAAATAAGTGTGTTTAAAGTCATTTATGTGCCTGAAATTGGTCAAAATTGAAGCTTTTGAGTAAGAAAAACTCTGTAAAAATGGCCATTTTGGTCACTCTGAGGGGTTAAAAAGTGGTTATTCAACATGAGGCACGATCCAATTGACATTTTGAATCATTTTTGGTACAGTCCCAAAAATCCATTTTCTGATGAAAAACGATGACTCCGGACCTGTCGAACGTTCCCAAAATGGTCAATATGGATGAAATTTTAACATTTAATCTTTTGACTCCAAATGACTGTTGGATGTGAATTATGACCTTTTCGACTAAAATAAGTGTGTTTAAAGTCATTTCTGTGCCTGAAATTGGTCAAAATTGAAGCTTTTGAGTAAGCAAAACTCTGTAAAAATGGCAATGTTGGTGACTCTGAGGGGTTAAAAAGTGGTTATTCAACATGAGGCACGATCCATTTGACATTTTGAATCATTTTTGGTACAGTCCCAAAAATCCATTTTCTGATGAAAAACGATGACTCCGGACCTGTCGAACGTTCCCAAAATGGTCAATATGGATGAAATTTTAACATTTAATCTTTTGACTCCAAATGACTGTTGGATGGGAATTATGACTTTTTCAACTAAAATAAGTGTGTTTAAAGTCATTTATGTGCCTGAAATTGGTCAAAATTGAAGCTTTTGAGTAAGCAAAACTCTGTAAAAATGGCCATTTTGGTCACTCTGAGGGGTTAAAAAGTGGTTATTCAACATGAGGCACGATCCATTTGACATTTTGAATTATTTTTGGTACAGTCCCAAAAATCCATTTTCTGATGAAAAACGATGACTCCGGACCTGTCGAACGTTTTCAAAATGGTCAATATGGATGAAATTTTAACATTTAATCTTTTGACTCTAAATGACTGTTGGATGTGAATTATGACTTTTTCAACTAAATCAAGTGTGTTTAAAGTCATTTATGTGCCTGAAACTGGTCAAAATTGAAGCTTTTGAGTAAGCAAAACTGTGTAAAAATGGCCATTTTGGTCACTCTGAGGGGTTAAAAAGTGGTTATTCAACATGAGGCACGATCCAATTGACATTTTGAATCATTTTTGGTACAGTCCCAAAAATCCATTTTCTGATGAAAAACGATGACTCCGGACCTGTCGAACGTTCCCAAAATGGTCAATATGGATGAAATTTTAACATTTAATCTTTTGACTCCAAATGACTGTTGGATGGGAATTATGACTTTTTCAACTAAAATAAGTGTGTTTAAAGTCATTTATGTGCCTGAAATTGGTCAAAATTGAAGCTTTTGAGTAAGCAAAACTCTGTAAAAATGGCAATGTTGGTCACTCTGAGGGGTTAAAAAGTGGTTATTCAACATGAGGCACGATCCATTTGACATTTTGAATAATTTTTGGTACAGTCCCAAAAATCCATTTTATGATGAAAAACGATGACTCCGGACCTGTCGAACGTTTCCAAAATGGTCAATATGGATGAAATTTTCACATTTAATCTTTTGACTCTAAATGACTGTTGGATGTGAATTATGACTTTTTCAACTAAAATAAGTGTGTTTAAAGTCATTTATGTGCCTGAAATTGGTCAAAATTGAAGCTTTTGAGTAAGCAAAACTCTGTAAAAATGGCAATGTTGGTGACTCTGAGGGGTTAAAAAGTGGTTATTCAACATGAGGCACGATCCATTTGACATTTTGAATCATTTTTGGTACAGTCCCAAAAATCCATTTTCTGATGAAAAACGATGACTCCGGACCTGTCGAACGTTCCCAAAATGGTCAATATGGATGAAATTTTAACATTTAATCTTTTGACTCCAAATGACTGTTGGATGGGAATTATGACTTTTTCAACTAAAATAAGTGTGTTTAAAGTCATTTATGTGCCTGAAATTGGTCAAAATTGAAGCTTTTGAGTAAGCAAAACTCTGTAAAAATGGCCATTTTGGTCACTCTGAGGGGTTAAAAAGTGGTTATTCAACATGAGGCACGATCCATTTGACATTTTGAATTATTTTTGGTACAGTCCCAAAAATCCATTTTCTGATGAAAAACGATGACTCCGGACCTGTCGAACGTTTTCAAAATGGTCAATATGGATGAAATTTTAACATTTAATCTTTTGACTCTAAATGACTGTTGGATGTGAATTATGACTTTTTCAACTAAATCAAGTGTGTTTAAAGTCATTTATGTGCCTGAAACTGGTCAAAATTGAAGCTTTTGAGTAAGCAAAACTGTGTAAAAATGGCCATTTTGGTCACTCTGAGGGGTTAAAAAGTGGTTATTCAACATGAGGCACGATCCAATTGACATTTTGAATCATTTTTGGTACAGTCCCAAAAATCCATTTTCTGATGAAAAACGATGACTCCGGACCTGTCGAACGATTCCAAAATGGTCAATATGGATGAAATTTTAACATGTAATCTTTTGACTCTAAATGACTGTTGGATGTGAATTATGACTTTTTCAACTAAAATAAGTGTGTTTAAAATCATTTATGCGCCTGAAATTGGTCAAAATTAAAGCTTTTGAGTAAGCAAAACTCTGTAAAAATGGCCATTTTGGTCACTCTGAGGGGTTAAAAAGTGGTTATTCAACATGAGGCACGATCCAATTGACATTTTGAATCATTTTTGGTACAGTCCCAAAAATCCATTTTCTGATGAAAAACGATGACTCCGGACCTGTCGAACGATTCCAAAATGGTCAATATGGATGAAATTTTAACATTTAATCTTTTGACTCTAAATGACTGTTGGATGTGAATTATGACTTTTTCAACTAAAATAAGTGTGTTTAAAGTCATTTATGTGCCTGAAATTGGTCAAAATTAAAGCTTTTGAAAAAGCAAAAACTCTGTAAAAATGGCAATTTTGGTCACTCTGAGGGGTTAAAAAGTGGTTATTCAACATGAGGCACGATCCATTTGACATTTTGAATCATTTTTGGTACAGTCCCAAAAATCCATTTTCTGATGAAAAACGATGACTCCGGACCTGTCGAACGTTCCCAAAATGGTCAATATGGATGAAATTGTAACATTTAATCTTTTGACTCCAAATGACTGTTGGATGGGAATTATGACTTTTTCAACTAAAATAAGTGTATTTAAAGTCATTTATGTGCCTGAAATTGGTCAAAATTAAAGCTTTTGAATAAGCAAAAACTCTGTAAAAATGGCAATTTTGGTCACTCTGAGAGGTTAAAAAGTGGTTATTCAACATGAGGCACGATCCATTTGACATTTTGAATCATTTTTGGTACAGTCCCAAAAATCCATTTTCTGATGAAAAACGATGACTCCGGACCTGTCGAACGTTCCCAAAATGGTCAATATGGATGAAATTTTAACATTTAATGTTTTGACTCCAAATGACTGTTGGATGGGAATTATGACTTTTTCAACTAAAATAAGTGTGTTTAAAGTCATTTATGTGCCTGAAATTGGTCAAAATTGAAGCTTTTGAGTAAGCAAAACTCTGTAAAAATGGCAATGTTGGTCACTCTGAGGGGTTAAAAAGTGGTTATTCAACATGAGGCACGATCCATTTGACATTTTGAATCATTTTTGGTACAGTCCCAAAAATCCATTTTATGATGAAAAACGATGACTCCGGACCTGTCGAACGTTTCCAAAATGGTCAATATGGATGAAATTTTAACATTTAATCTTTTGACTCTAAATGACTGTTGGATGTGAATTATGACTTTTTCAACTAAAATAAGTGTGTTTAAAGTCATTTATGTGCCTGAAATTGGTCAAAATTGAAGCTTTTGAGTAAGAAAAACTCTGTAAAAATGGCCATTTTGGTCACTCTGAGGGGTTAAAAAGTGGTTATTCAACATGAGGCACGATCCAATTGACATTTTGAATCATTTTTGGTACAGTCCCAAAAATCCATTTTCTGATGAAAAACGATGACTCCGGACCTGTCGAACGTTCCCAAAATGGTCAATATGGATGAAATTTTAACATTTAATCTTTTGACTCCAAATGACTGTTGGATGTGAATTATGACCTTTTCGACTAAAATAAGTGTGTTTAAAGTCATTTCTGTGCCTGAAATTGGTCAAAATTGAAGCTTTTGAGTAAGTGAAACTCTGTAAAAATGGCAATGTTGGTCACTCTGAGGGGTTAAAAAGTGGTTATTCAACATGAGGCACGATCCATTTGACATTTTGAATCATTTTTGGTACAGTCCCAAAAATCAATTTTCTGATGAAAAACGATGACTCCGGACCTGTCAAACGTTCCCAAAATGGTCAATATGAATGAAATTTTAACATTTAATCTTTTGACTCCAAATGACTGTTGGATGGGAATTATGACTTTTTCAACTAAAATAAGTGTGTTTAAAGTCATTTATGCGCCTGAAATTGGTCAAAATTGAAGCTTTTGAGTAAGCAAAACTCTGTAAAAATGGCCATTTTGGTCACTCTGAGGGGTTAAAAAGTGGTTATTCAACATGAGGCACGATCCATTTGACATTTTGAATCATTTTTGGTACAGTCCCAAAAATCCATTTTCTGATGAAAAACGATGACTCCGGACCTGTCGAACGTTTTCAAAATGGTCAATATGGATGAAATTTTAACATTTAATCTTTTGACTCTAAATGACTGTTGGATGTGAATTATGACTTTTTCAACTAAATCAAGTGTGTTTAAAGTCATTTATGTGCCTGAAACTGGTCAAAATTGAAGCTTTTGAGTAAGCAAAACTGTGTAAAAATGGCCATTTTGGTCACTCTGAGGGGTTAAAAAGTGGTTATTCAACATGAGGCACGATCCAATTGACATTTTGAATCATTTTTGGTACAGTCCCAAAAATCCATTTTCTGATGAAAAACGATGACTCCGGACCTGTCGAACGATTCCAAAATGGTCAATATGGATGAAATTTTAACATGTAATCTTTTGACTCTAAATGACTGTTGGATGTGAATTATGACTTTTTCAACTAAAATAAGTGTGTTTAAAATCATTTATGCGCCTGAAATTGGTCAAAATTAAAGCTTTTGAGTAAGCAAAACTCTGTAAAAATGGCCATTTTGGTCACTCTGAGGGGTTAAAAAGTGGTTATTCAACATGAGGCACGATCCAATTGACATTTTGAATCATTTTGGTACAGTCCCAAAAATCCATTTTCTGATGAAAAACGATGACTCCGGACCTGTCGAACGATTCCAAAATGGTCAATATGGATGAAATTTTAACATTTAATCTTTTGACTCTAAATGACTGTTGGATGTGAATTATGACTTTTTCAACTAAAATAAGTGTGTTTAAAGTCATTTATGTGCCTGAAATTGGTCAAAATTAAAGCTTTTGAAAAAGCAAAAACTCTGTAAAAATGGCAATTTTGGTCACTCTGAGGGGTTAAAAAGTGGTTATTCAACATGAGGCACGATCCATTTGACATTTTGAATCATTTTTGGTACAGTCCCAAAAATCCATTTTCTGATGAAAAACGATGACTCCGGACCTGTCGAACGTTCCCAAAATGGTCAATATGGATGAAATTGTAACATTTAATCTTTTGACTCCAAATGACTGTTGGATGGGAATTATGACTTTTTCAACTAAAATAAGTGTATTTAAAGTCATTTATGTGCCTGAAATTGGTCAAAATTAAAGCTTTTGAATAAGCAAAAACTCTGTAAAAATGGCAATTTTGGTCACTCTGAGAGGTTAAAAAGTGGTTATTCAACATGAGGCACGATCCATTTGACATTTTGAATCATTTTTGGTACAGTCCCAAAAATCCATTTTCTGATGAAAAACGATGACTCCGGACCTGTCGAACGTTCCCAAAATGGTCAATATGGATGAAATTTTAACATTTAATCTTTTGACTCCAAATGACTGTTGGATGGGAATTATGACTTTTTCAACTAAATCAAGTGTGTTTAAAGTCATTTATGTGCCTGAAACTGGTCAAAATTGAAGCTTTTGAGTAAGCAAAACTGTGTAAAAATGGCCATTTTGGTCACTCTGAGGGGTTAAAAAGTGGTTATTCAACATGAGGCACGATCCAATTGACATTTTGAATCATTTTTGGTACAGTCCCAAAAATCCATTTTCTGATGAAAAACGATGACTCCGGACCTGTCGAACGATTCCAAAATGGTCAATATGGATGAAATTTTAACATGTAATCTTTTGACTCTAAATGACTGTTGGATGTGAATTATGACTTTTTCAACTAAAATAAGTGTGTTTAAAATCATTTATGCGCCTGAAATTGGTCAAAATTAAAGCTTTTGAGTAAGCAAAACTCTGTAAAAATGGCCATTTTGGTCACTCTGAGGGGTTAAAAAGTGGTTATTCAACATGAGGCACGATCCAATTGACATTTTGAATCATTTTTGGTACAGTCCCAAAAATCCATTTTCTGATGAAAAACGATGACTCCGGACCTGTCGAACGATTCCAAAATGGTCAATATGGATGAAATTTTAACATTTAATCTTTTGACTCTAAATGACTGTTGGATGTGAATTATGACTTTTTCAACTAAAATAAGTGTGTTTAAAGTCATTTATGTGCCTGAAATTGGTCAAAATTAAAGCTTTTGAAAAAGCAAAAACTCTGTAAAAATGGCAATTTTGGTCACTCTGAGGGGTTAAAAAGTGGTTATTCAACATGAGGCACGATCCATTTGACATTTTGAATCATTTTTGGTACAGTCCCAAAAATCCATTTTCTGATGAAAAACGATGACTCCGGACCTGTCGAACGTTCCCAAAATGGTCAATATGGATGAAATTGTAACATTTAATCTTTTGACTCCAAATGACTGTTGGATGGGAATTATGACTTTTTCAACTAAAATAAGTGTATTTAAAGTCATTTATGTGCCTGAAATTGGTCAAAATTAAAGCTTTTGAATAAGCAAAAACTCTGTAAAAATGGCAATTTTGGTCACTCTGAGAGGTTAAAAAGTGGTTATTCAACATGAGGCACGATCCATTTGACATTTTGAATCATTTTTGGTACAGTCCCAAAAATCCATTTTATGATGAAAAACGATGACTCCGGACCTGTCGAACGTTTCCAAAATGGTCAATATGGATGAAATTTTAACATTTAATCTTTTGACTCTAAATGACTGTTGGATGTGAATTATGACTTTTTCAACTAAAATAAGTGTGTTTAAAGTCATTTATGTGCCTGAAATTGGTCAAAATTGAAGCTTTTGAG
The DNA here is from genome assembly GCF_964263255.1 of Lissotriton vulgaris. NCBI lineage: Eukaryota > Metazoa > Chordata > Amphibia > Caudata > Salamandridae > Lissotriton > Lissotriton vulgaris. The sequence continues at coordinate 134,540 of NW_028242596.1, forward strand.
TAAGAAAAACTCTGTAAAAATGGCCATTTTGGTCACTCTGAGGGGTTAAAAAGTGGTTATTCAACATGAGGCACGATCCAATTGACATTTTGAATCATTTTTGGTACAGTCCCAAAAATCCATTTTCTGATGAAAAACGATGACTCCGGACCTGTCGAACGTTCCCAAAATGGTCAATATGGATGAAATTTTAACATTTAATCTTTTGACTCCAAATGACTGTTGGATGTGAATTATGACCTTTTCGACTAAAATAAGTGTGTTTAAAGTCATTTCTGTGCCTGAAATTGGTCAAAATTGAAGCTTTTGAGTAAGCGAAACTCTGTAAAAATGGCAATGTTGGTGACTCTGAGGGGTTAAAAAGTGGTTATTCAACATGAGGCACGATCCATTTGACATTTTGAATCATTTTTGGTACAGTCCCAAAAATCCATTTTCTGATGAAAAACGATGACTCCGGACCTGTTGAACGTTCCCAAAATGGTCAATATGGATGAAATTTTAACATTTAATCTTTTGACTCTAAATGACTGTTGGATGTGAATTATGACTTTTTCAACTAAAATAAGTGTGTTTAAAGTCATTTATGTGCCTGAAATTGGTCAAAATTAAAGCTTTTGAATAAGCAAAAACTCTGTAAAAATGGCAATTTTGGTCACTCTGAGGGGTTAAAAAGTGGTTATTCAACATGAGGCACGATCCATTTGACATTTTGAATCATTTTTGGTACAGTCCCAAAAATCAATTTTCTGATGAAAAACGATGACTCCGGACCTGTCGAACGTTCCCAAAATGGTCAATATGGATGAAATTTTAACATTTAATCTTTTGACTCCAAATGACTGTTGGATGGGAATTATGACTTTTTCAACTAAAATAAGTGTGTTTAAAGTCATTTATGTGCCTGAAATTGGTCAAAATTGAAGCTTTTGAGTAAGCAAAACTCTGTAAAAATGGCCATTTTGGTCACTCTGAGGGGTTAAAAAGTGGTTATTCAACATGAGGCACGATCCATTTGACATTTTGAATCATTTTTGGTACAGTCCCAAAAATCCATTTTCTGATGAAAAACGATGACTCCGGACCTGTCGAACGTTTTCAAAATGGTCAATATGGATGAAATTTTAACATTTAATCTTTTGACTCTAAATGACTGTTGGATGTGAATTATGACTTTTTCAACTAAATCAAGTGTGTTTAAAGTCATTTATGTGCCTGAAACTGGTCAAAATTGAAGCTTTTGAGTAAGCAAAACTGTGTAAAAATGGCCATTTTGGTCACTCTGAGGGGTTAAAAAGTGGTTATTCAACATGAGGCACGATCCAATTGACATTTTGAATCATTTTTGGTACAGTCCCAAAAATCCATTTTCTGATGAAAAACGATGACTCCGGACCTGTCGAACGATTCCAAAATGGTCAATATGGATGAAATTTTAACATGTAATCTTTTGACTCTAAATGACTGTTGGATGTGAATTATGACTTTTTCAACTAAAATAAGTGTGTTTAAAATCATTTATGCGCCTGAAATTGGTCAAAATTAAAGCTTTTGAGTAAGCAAAACTCTGTAAAAATGGCCATTTTGGTCACTCTGAGGGGTTAAAAAGTGGTTATTCAACATGAGGCACGATCCAATTGACATTTTGAATCATTTTTGGTACAGTCCCAAAAATCCATTTTCTGATGAAAAACGATGACTCCGGACCTGTCGAACGATTCCAAAATGGTCAATATGGATGAAATTTTAACATTTAATCTTTTGACTCTAAATGACTGTTGGATGTGAATTATGACTTTTTCAACTAAAATAAGTGTGTTTAAAGTCATTTATGTGCCTGAAATTGGTCAAAATTAAAGCTTTTGAAAAAGCAAAAACTCTGTAAAAATGGCAATTTTGGTCACTCTGAGGGGTTAAAAAGTGGTTATTCAACATGAGGCACGATCCATTTGACATTTTGAATCATTTTTGGTACAGTCCCAAAAATCAATTTTCTGATGAAAAACGATGACTCCGGACCTGTCGAACGTTCCCAAAATGGTCAATATGGATGAAATTGTAACATTTAATCTTTTGACTCCAAATGACTGTTGGATGGGAATTATGACTTTTTCAACTAAAATAAGTGTATTTAAAGTCATTTATGTGCCTGAAATTGGTCAAAATTAAAGCTTTTGAATAAGCAAAAACTCTGTAAAAATGGCAATTTTGGTCACTCTGAGAGGTTAAAAAGTGGTTATTCAACATGAGGCACGATCCATTTGACATTTTGAATCATTTTTGGTACAGTCCCAAAAATCCATTTTCTGATGAAAAACGATGACTCCGGACCTGTCGAACGTTCCCAAAATGGTCAATATGGATGAAATTTTAACATTTAATCTTTTGACTCCAAATGACTGTTGGATGGGAATTATGACTTTTTCAACTAAAATAAGTGTGTTTAAAGTCATTTATGTGCCTGAAATTGGTCAAAATTGAAGCTTTTGAGTAAGCAAAACTCTGTAAAAATGGCAATGTTGGTCACTCTGAGGGGTTAAAAAGTGGTTATTCAACATGAGGCACGATCCATTTGACATTTTGAATCATTTTTGGTACAGTCCCAAAAATCCATTTTATGATGAAAAACGATGACTCCGGACCTGTCGAACGTTTCCAAAATGGTCAATATGGATGAAATTTTAACATTTAATCTTTTGACTCTAAATGACTGTTGGATGTGAATTATGACTTTTTCAACTAAAATAAGTGTGTTTAAAGTCATTTATGTGCCTGAAATTGGTCAAAATTGAAGCTTTTGAGTAAGAAAAACTCTGTAAAAATGGCCATTTTGGTCACTCTGAGGGGTTAAAAAGTGGTTATTCAACATGAGGCACGATCCAATTGACATTTTGAATCATTTTTGGTACAGTCCCAAAAATCCATTTTCTGATGAAAAACGATGACTCCGGACCTGTCGAACGTTCCCAAAATGGTCAATATGGATGAAATTTTAACATTTAATCTTTTGACTCCAAATGACTGTTGGATGTGAATTATGACCTTTTCGACTAAAATAAGTGTGTTTAAAGTCATTTCTGTGCCTGAAATTGGTCAAAATTGAAGCTTTTGAGTAAGTGAAACTCTGTAAAAATGGCAATGTTGGTCACTCTGAGGGGTTAAAAAGTGGTTATTCAACATGAGGCACGATCCATTTGACATTTTGAATCATTTTTGGTACAGTCCCAAAAATCAATTTTCTGATGAAAAACGATGACTCCGGACCTGTCAAACGTTCCCAAAATGGTCAATATGAATGAAATTTTAACATTTAATCTTTTGACTCCAAATGACTGTTGGATGGGAATTATGACTTTTTCAACTAAAATAAGTGTGTTTAAAGTCATTTATGCGCCTGAAATTGGTCAAAATTGAAGCTTTTGAGTAAGCAAAACTCTGTAAAAATGGCCATTTTGGTCACTCTGAGGGGTTAAAAAGTGGTTATTCAACATGAGGCACGATCCATTTGACATTTTGAATCATTTTTGGTACAGTCCCAAAAATCCATTTTCTGATGAAAAACGATGACTCCGGACCTGTCGAACGTTTTCAAAATGGTCAATATGGATGAAATTTTAACATTTAATCTTTTGACTCTAAATGACTGTTGGATGTGAATTATGACTTTTTCAACTAAATCAAGTGTGTTTAAAGTCATTTATGTGCCTGAAACTGGTCAAAATTGAAGCTTTTGAGTAAGCAAAACTGTGTAAAAATGGCCATTTTGGTCACTCTGAGGGGTTAAAAAGTGGTTATTCAACATGAGGCACGATCCAATTGACATTTTGAATCATTTTTGGTACAGTCCCAAAAATCCATTTTCTGATGAAAAACGATGACTCCGGACCTGTCGAACGATTCCAAAATGGTCAATATGGATGACATTTTAACATGTAATCTTTTGACTCTAAATGACTGTTGGATGTGAATTATGACTTTTTCAACTAAAATAAGTGTGTTTAAAATCATTTATGCGCTTGAAATTGGTCAAAATTAAAGCTTTTGAGTAAGCAAAACTCTGTAAAAATGGCCATTTTGGTCACTCTGAGGGGTTAAAAAGTGGTTATTCAACATGAGGCACGATCCAATTGACATTTTGAATCATTTTGGTACAGTCCCAAAAATCAATTTTCTGATGAAAAACGATGACTCCGGACCTGTCGAACGATTCCAAAATGGTCAATATGGATGAAATTTTAACATTTAATCTTTTGACTCTAAATGACTGTTGGATGTGAATTATGACTTTTTCAACTAAAATAAGTGTGTTTAAAGTCATTTATGTGCCTGAAATTGGTCAAAATTAAAGCTTTTGAATAAGCAAAAACTCTGTAAAAATGGCAATTTTGGTCACTCTGAGGGGTTAAAAAGTGGTTATTCAACATGAGGCACGATCCATTTGACATTTTGAATCATTTTTGGTACAGTCCCAAAAATCAATTTTCTGATGAAAAACGATGACTCCGGACCTGTCGAACGTTTTCAAAATGGTCAATATGGATGAAATTTTAACATTTAATCTTTTGACTCTAAATGACTGTTGGATGTGAATTATGACTTTTTCAACTAAATCAAGTGTGTTTAAAGTCATTTATGTGCCTGAAACTGGTCAAAATTGAAGCTTTTGAGTAAGCAAAACTGTGTAAAAATGGCCATTTTGGTCACTCTGAGGGGTTAAAAAGTGGTTATTCAACATGAGGCACGATCCAATTGACATTTTGAATCATTTTTGGTACAGTCCCAAAAATCCATTTTCTGATGAAAAACGATGACTCCGGACCTGTCGAACGATTCCAAAATGGTCAATATGGATGAAATTTTAACATGTAATCTTTTGACTCTAAATGACTGTTGGATGTGAATTATGACTTTTTCAACTAAAATAAGTGTGTTTAAAATCATTTATGCGCCTGAAATTGGTCAAAATTAAAGCTTTTGAGTAAGCAAAACTCTGTAAAAATGGCCATTTTGGTCACTCTGAGGGGTTAAAAAGTGGTTATTCAACATGAGGCACGATCCAATTGACATTTTGAATCATTTTTGGTACAGTCCCAAAAATCCATTTTCTGATGAAAAACGATGACTCCGGACCTGTCGAACGATTCCAAAATGGTCAATATGGATGAAATTTTAACATTTAATCTTTTGACTCTAAATGACTGTTGGATGTGAATTATGACTTTTTCAACTAAAATAAGTGTGTTTAAAGTCATTTATGTGCCTGAAATTGGTCAAAATTAAAGCTTTTGAAAAAGCAAAAACTCTGTAAAAATGGCAATTTTGGTCACTCTGAGGGGTTAAAAAGTGGTTATTCAACATGAGGCACGATCCATTTGACATTTTGAATCATTTTTGGTACAGTCCCAAAAATCCATTTTCTGATGAAAAACGATGACTCCGGACCTGTCGAACGTTCCCAAAATGGTCAATATGGATGAAATTGTAACATTTAATCTTTTGACTCCAAATGACTGTTGGATGGGAATTATGACTTTTTCAACTAAAATAAGTGTATTTAAAGTCATTTATGTGCCTGAAATTGGTCAAAATTAAAGCTTTTGAATAAGCAAAAACTCTGTAAAAATGGCAATTTTGGTCACTCTGAGAGGTTAAAAAGTGGTTATTCAACATGAGGCACGATCCATTTGACATTTTGAATCATTTTTGGTACAGTCCCAAAAATCCATTTTCTGATGAAAAACGATGACTCCGGACCTGTCGAACGTTCCCAAAATGGTCAATATGGATGAAATTTTAACATTTAATCTTTTGACTCCAAATGACTGTTGGATGGGAATTGTGACTTTTTCAACTAAAATAAGTGTGTTTAAAGTCATTTATGTGCCTGAAATTGGTCAAAATTGAAGCTTTTGAGTAAGCAAAACTCTGTAAAAATGGCAATGTTGGTCACTCTGAGGGGTTAAAAAGTGGTTATTCAACATGAGGCACGATCCATTTGACATTTTGAATAATTTTTGGTACAGTCTCAAAAATCCATTTTATGATGAAAAACGATGACTCCGGACCTGTCGAACGTTTCCAAAATGGTCAATATGGATGAAATTTTAACATTTAATCTTTTGACTCTAAATGACTGTTGGATGTGAATTATGACTTTTTCAACTAAAATAAGTGTGTTTAAAGTCATTTATGTGCCTGAAATTGGTCAAAATTGAAGCTTTTGAGTAAGAAAAACTCTGTAAAAATGGCCATTTTGGTCACTCTGAGGGGTTAAAAAGTGGTTATTCAACATGAGGCACGATCCAATTGACATTTTGAATTATTTTTGGTACAGTCCCAAAAATCCATTTTCTGATGAAAAACGATGACTCCGGACCTGTCGAACGTTCCCAAAATGGTCAATATGGATGAAATTTTAACATTTAATCTTTTGACTCCAAATGACTGTTGGATGTGAATTATGACCTTTTCGACTAAAATAAGTGTGTTTAAAGTCATTTCTGTGCCTGAAATTGGTCAAAATTGAAGCTTTTGAGTAAGCGAAACTCTGTAAAAATGGCAATGTTGGTGACTCTGAGGGGTTAAAAAGTGGTTATTCAACATGAGGCACGATCCATTTGACATTTTGAATCATTTTTGGTACAGTCCCAAAAATCCATTTTCTGATGAAAAACGATGACTCCGGACCTGTTGAACGTTCCCAAAATGGTCAATATGGATGAAATTTTAACATTTAATCTTTTGACTCTAAATGACTGTTGGATGTGAATTATGACTTTTTCAACTAAAATAAGTGTGTTTAAAGTCATTTATGTGCCTGAAATTGGTCAAAATTAAAGCTTTTGAATAAGCAAAAACTCTGTAAAAATGGCAATTTTGGTCACTCTGAGGGGTTAAAAAGTGGTTATTCAACATGAGGCACGATCCATTTGACATTTTGAATCATTTTTGGTACAGTCCCAAAAATCAATTTTCTGATGAAAAACGATGACTCCGGACCTGTCGAACGTTCCCAAAATGGTCAATATGGATGAAATTTTAACATTTAATCTTTTGACTCCAAATGACTGTTGGATGGGAATTATGACTTTTTCAACTAAAATAAGTGTGTTTAAAGTCATTTATGTGCCTGAAATTGGTCAAAATTGAAGCTTTTGAGTAAGCAAAACTCTGTAAAAATGGCCATTTTGGTCACTCTGAGGGGTTAAAAAGTGGTTATTCAACATGAGGCACGATCCATTTGACATTTTGAATCATTTTTGGTACAGTCCCAAAAATCCATTTTCTGATGAAAAACGATGACTCCGGACCTGTTGAACGTTTTCAAAATGGTCAATATGGATGAAATTTTAACATTTAATCTTTTGACTCTAAATGACTGTTGGATGTGAATTATGACTTTTTCAACTAAAATAAGTGTGTTTAAAGTCATTTATGTGCCTGAAATTGGTCAAAATTAAAGCTTTTGAATAAGCAAAAACTCTGTAAAAATGGCAATTTTGGTCACTCTGAGGGGTTAAAAAGTGGTTATTCAACATGAGGCACGATCCATTTGACATTTTGAATCATTTTTGGTACAGTCCCAAAAATCAATTTTCTGATGAAAAACGATGACTCCGGACCTGTCGAACGTTCCCAAAATGGTCAATATGGATGAAATTTTAACATTTAATCTTTTGACTCCAAATGACTGTTGGATGGGAATTATGACTTTTTCAAACTAAAATAAGTGTGTTTAAAGTCATTTATGTGCCTGAAATTGGTCAAAATTGAAGCTTTTGAGTAAGCAAAACTCTGTAAAAATGGCCATTTTGGTCACTCTGAGGGGTTAAAAAGTGGTTATTCAACATGAGGCACGATCCATTTGACATTTTGAATCATTTTTGGTACAGTCCCAAAAATCCATTTTCTGATGAAAAACGATGACTCCGGACCTGTCGAACGTTTTCAAAATGGTCAATATGGATGAAATTTTAACATTTAATCTTTTGACTCTAAATGACTGTTGGATGTGAATTATGACTTTTTCCAACTAAATCAAGTGTGTTTAAAGTCATTTATGTGCCTGAAACTGGTCAAATTGAAGCTTTGAGTAAGCAAACTGTGTAAAAATGGCCATTTTGGTCACTCTGAGGGGTTAAAAAGTGGTTATTCAACATGAGGCCACGATCCAATTGACATTTTGAATCATTTTTGGTACAGTCCCAAAAATCCATTTTCTGATGAAAAACGATGACTCCGGACCTGTCGAACGATTCCAAAATGGTCAATATGGATGAAATTTTAACATGTAATCTTTTGACTCTAAATGACTGTTGGATGTGAAATTATGACTTTTTCAACTAAAATAAGTGTGTTTAAAAATCATTTATGCGCCTGAAATTGGTCAAAAATTAAGCTTTTGAGTAAGCAAAACTCTGTAAAAATGGCCATTTTGGTCACTCTGAGGGGTTAAAAAGTGGTTATTCAACATGAGGCACGATCCAATTGACATTTTGAATCCATTTTGGTACAGTCCCAAAATCCATTTTCTGATGAAAACGATGACTCCGGACCTGTCGAACGATTCCAAAATGGTCATTATGGATGAAATTTTAACATTTAATCTTTTGACTCTAATGACTGTTGGATGTGAATTATGACTTTTTCAACTAAATAAGTGTGTTTAAAGTCATTTATGTGCCTGAAATTGGTCAAAATTAAAGCTTTTGAAAAAGCAAAACTCTGTAAAAATGGCAATTTTGGTCACTCTGAGGGGTTAAAAAGTGGTTATTCAAACATGAAGTCACGATCCATTTGACATTTTGAATCATTTTGGTACAGTCTCCCAAAATCCAATTTTTCTGATGAAAAACGATGACTCCGGGACCTTGGTCGAACTTCCCAAAATGGTCAATAGGATGAAATTGTAACATTTTAATCTTTTGATTCCAAATGACTGTTGGATGGGAATTATGACTTTTTCAACTAAAATAAGTGTATTTAAAGTCATTTATTGTGCCTGAAATTGGTCAAATTAAAGCTTTTGAAAAGCAAAACTCTGTAAAAAATGGCAATTTGGTCACTCTGAGAGGTTAAAAAGTGGTTAATCAACATGAGGCACGAACACATTTGACATTTTGAATCATTTTTGGTACAGTCCCAAAAATCCATTTTCTGATGAAAAACGATGACTCCGGACCTGTCGAACGTCCCCAAATGGTCAATATGGAATGAATTTTAAACATTTAATCTTTTGACTCCAAATGACTGTTGGATGGGAAATTATGACTTTTTTCAACTAAAAATAAGTGTGTTTAAAGTCATTTATGTGCCTTGAAATTGGTCAAAATTGAAGCTTTTGAGTAAGCAAAACTCTGTAAAAATGGCAATGTTTGGTCGACTCTGAGGGTTAAAAAGTGGTTATTCAAACATGAGGCACGATCCATTTGACATTTTGAATCATTTTGGTACAGTCCAAAAATCCATTTTATGATGAAAAACGATGACTCCGGACCTGTTCGAACAGTTCCCAAAATGGTCAATATGGATGAAATTTTAACATTAAATCTTTTTGACTCTAAATGACTGTTGGATGTGGAATATGACTTTTTTCAACTAAAAATAAGTGTGTTTAAAGTCATTATGTGCTGAATTGGTCAAATTAAAAGCTTTTGAATAAGAAAAACTCTGTAAAAATGGCCATTTGGTCACTCTGAGGGTTAAAAAGTTGTTATTCAAACATGAGGCACGATCCATTTGACATTTTTGAATCATTTTTGGTACAGTCCCAAAAATCCAATTTTCTGATGAAAAACGATTGACTCCGACCTGTCCGAACGTTCCCAAAATGGTCAATAGGGATTGAAATTTTAACATTTAATTCTTTTGACTCCACATGACTGTTGGATGTGAATTATGACCTTTTTCGACTAAAATAAGTGTGTTTAAAGTCATTTCTGTGGCCTTGAAATTGGTCAAAATTGAAGCTTTTGAGTAAGCAAAACTCTGTAAAATGGCCATTTTGGTCACTCTGAGGGGTTAAAAAAGTGGTTATTCAACATGAGGCACGATCCATTTGACATTTTGAATCATTTTTTGGTACAGTCCAAAAATCAATTTTCTGATGAAAAACGATGACTCCGGACCTGTCAAACCGTTCCCAAAATGGTCAATATGGAATGAAATTTTAACATTTAATCTTTTGACTCCAAATGGACTGTTGGATGGGAATTATGACTTTTTCAACTAAAATAAGTGTGTTTAAAGTCATTTATGTGCCTGAAATTTGGTCAAAAATTGAAGCTTTTTGAAGTAAGCCAAAACTCTGTAAAAATGGCCATTTTGGTCACTCTGAGGGGTTAAAGTGGTTATTCAACATGAGGCACGATCCATTTGACATTTTGAATCATTTTTGGTACAGTCCCCAAAAATCCATTTTCTGATGAAAAACGATGACTCGGACCTGTCGACGTTTTCAAAATGGTCAATATGGATGAAATTTTAACATTTAATCTTTTGAACTCTAAATGACTGTTGGATGTGAATTATGACTTTTTCAACTACATTTCAAAGTGTGTTTTAAAGTCATTTATGTGCCTGAAACTGGTCAAAATTGAAGCTATTTGAGTAAGCCAAAACTGTGTAAAAATGGCCATTTTGGTCACTCTGAAGGGGTTCAAAAGTGGTTATTCAACATGAGGCAACGATCCAATTGACATTTTGAATCATTTTGGTACAGTCCCAAAAATCCATTTGCTGATGAAAAACTATGACTCCGGACCTGTCGAACGATTCAAAATGGTCAATATGGATGACATTTTAACATGTAATCTTTTGACTCTAAATGACTGTTGGATGTGAATTATGACTTTTTCAACTAAAATAAGTGTTGTTTAAAATCATTTATGCGCCAGAAAATTGGTCAAAATTAAAGGCTTTTGAGTTAAGCAAAACTCTGTAAAAATGGCCAATTTTGGTCCACCTCCTGAGGGGTTAAAAAGTGGTTATTCAACATGAGGGCACGATCCAATTGACATTTGAATCATTTTGGTACAGTCCAAAAATCCATTTTCTGATGAAAAACGATGACTCCGGACCTGTCGAACGATTCCAAAATGGTCAATATGGATGAAATTTTTAACATTTAAATCTTTTGACTCTAAATGACTGTTGGATGTGAATTATGACTTTTTCAAACTAAAATAAGTGTGTTTAAAGTCATTTATGTGCCTGAAATTTGGTCAAAATTAAAGCTTTTGATAAGCAAAAAACTCTGTAAAAAATCGGCCAATTTTGGGTCACTCCTGAGGGGTTAAAAAGTGGGTTATTCAACATGA